>NC_080187.1:121233419-121511070 GCF_030028045.1 Hippopotamus amphibius kiboko | reverse complement strand
GGCCTGATGGGCCGAGCTGTCATTCCCTGCTTGCGAAGCAGGAGCTCTGGGGCCTGCAAGCTGCGTGCACATCCCCTCCCTGGCTGCCCTCTTGCTTCTCCTCTGCTGCCAAGCCTCTCTCCCCACACGTGGGTCTCATCGAAAGGAGCAGGATGCTTGCCATTCTTTGCAAGGAGCTCATCCCACAAGCCTCATTTCCTTGGAGGGGTCTGCGAAATGCTCCAGAGCCTCCAGAGGAGCTGCAGACTCTCCAAACAACAAGGGCAGCAGCCGAGTCTATGACAGCCTGCTGCATGGAGGGCTTCGATGGGAGAGTGCCATGCAACCCTGGCGGCGACTCTCTCTCACAGTGCTTTCCATGGGGAAACATTGTGTGTGCCAAGTGTCTCCTGTGTGCAGAAAATCTCTCCCCAGCACCAGAAGTGCAGGGAATCCTCTTTGGACACAGAGCAATGTTCTAGGAAGGCCTCCCATGGTGCGTGAGCCTCCACTTCCCCAACTGTCCAACTGCCTCAGGAACACATTTCTAGGGAGTGTGGGTCGCACAGGCAGGGTGGCTCGAGTGAGGAACGTGGATTGAAGGCAAAAGCCACTGCGCTGACCATTCCCCCTGGAAGTCGCAGCTGAAGGCTCTCCGCACCAGGCCCTAGCTGGAATGAGCCTGCAGCCTGGCCTCCAGTCCCAGGCTTGCCCTGGGCCCTGCTTGGTCAGGACCCATCCCAGCCTCAGCACGGCCACCCGAGGGCCTGTGCAGGCCTAGGCCACTGCCAGCCAGGAGGACCTCGTTGGAGCGCTGTTCATTCGAGAAGGACCCAGGGTGTTGCCTGTGTGTCTCTTGCACTGCTGGGACGCTGCAGGTCCAGAGGCTGTGTGTGCACATGGCCACTGGGGCCTGAGCACAAAACAGTCATGGCCCCACTTTCAAGCAGGATGCCTGCCGGCCCATAGCCGCCTGCCACCCCCCCTTGCTGTCTGCGTTGTCTTCACTGCTGGCAGGCTTCTGTGTGCACAGGCCAGTCTATGCCAAGGAAACGAGGTGCTTGCTCGCCCCTTGCTAGGAGCTCCTCCTAACGCATTGTGGACCAGGGCACACACGCCCCTAGACCAGAAGCCTGCAAGGCAGCTGCAGCTTCGCAATCCACAAAGGCCTGCAGCACTTGGCAGAGAGCCTTCTGCTATGGATATCTTTCCCATCCAAAGCCTTGGAGGAGTTCATGGATGCTCGGCCCTGCAGCGTTTTCCATCGGAGAGCACTGGGTGCCCAAAGCCTCCCCTGTGGTTTCTGAGAACCTTCCAAAACACATGACCTTGGTACCCACTCTGTTGCCGCAGGGTAGTCCTAAGCAGAACTCTCGAAGCTTTTGGAGCCAGCATGCCTCCTGCTTGGAAAGCTCCTCAGGAACTCATTTGGAGAGAGGCTTCTCCTCCCATGCTTGTCGGCCAACAGATGGTGCCAGCGCTTCACCAAAAAACTCTCTGCTTTGCCTTCAGCCATGGATAGCCTGGCTGAACTTCTCTACCTCAAGTAGATACTGCAGGGTTCTTCCAGCCTACAGAAAGCAGAGTGCTTTTGCCTGAGCACTGCTATGCCATGGCAGCTCCCTGAAGGCCTCCTAGGGCCTTCTGTCCCCTAACACAGTCGTGCCATTCATCCCATGTGGGGAGCAAAGTTCACCCTTGGCAGGGCTCAGGGTGCAGCCTGTGTGTGGTTTCATGGCTGGGAAAGGGCAGATCCAGAAGCTGGGTGCCCACTTGTGAATGGGGCCTGGTGGGCAGAGCCGGCATTCCCTGGCTGGGATGCAGGAGATCTGGGGCCTTCAAGCTGCATGCACATCCCCTCTCTGGCTGCCCCTCTTGCTTCTTCTCTGCTGCCAAGCCTCTCACACCACACGTGCGTCTCATTGCACGGAGCATGCTGCTTGCCCTTCTTCACAAGGACCTCAACTCACAAGCCTCATTTCCTCGAAGGGGAGTGACAATTGACCCAGAGCCTCCAGAGGAGCTGAAGTCTCTCCAGCCACCAAGGGAAGCAGCCGAATTGATGACAGCCTGCTGCATGGAGGGCTTCGATGGGAGAGTGCCATGCATCCCTGGCGGCGACTCTCTCTCACAGTGCTTTCCATGGGGAAACCCTGTGTGTGCCAAGTGTCTCCTGTGTGCAGAAAATCTCTCCCCAGGGCCAGAGGTGCAGGGAACCGTCTTTGTACCCAGAGCAATGTTCTAGGCAGGCCTCCCATGCTGGGTGAGCCTCCACTTCCCCAACTGTCCAACTGCCTCAGGAACACACTTCTAGGGAGTGTGGGTCTGACAGGCAGGGCAGATCGAGTGAGGCTCATGGATTGCAGGCAAAAGCCACTGCGCTGACCATTCCCCCTGGAAGTCGCAGCTGAAGGCTCTCTGCACCAGGCCCTAGCTGGAATGAGCCTGCAGCCTGGCCTCCAGTCCCAGGCTTGCCCTGGGCCCTGCTAGGATGGGACCCATCCCAGCCTCAGCACGGCCTCCCTAGGGCCTGTGCAGGCCTAGGCCACTGCCAGCCAGCGGGACCTCGATGGATTACCGTTCTTTCGAGGAGGCCCCAGGGTGTTGCCTGTGTGTCTCTTGCCCTGCTGGGACGCTGCAGGTCCAGAGGCTGTGTGTGCACGTGGCCACTGGGGCCTGAGCACAAAACAGTCATGACCCCACTTGCAAGCAGGATGCCTGCTGGCCCTTAGCTTCCTGAAACTTAACCTGCTGTCTGCGCTGTCTTCACTGCTGGCAGGCCTGGGTGTGCACAGGCAAGTCTAGGCCAAGGAAACTGGGTGCTTGCATGCCGCTTGCTAGGAGGTCATCCTAATGCATTCTGGTCTGGGGCACACACGGCCCTGGACCAGAAGCCTGCAAGGCAGCTGCAGCTTCACCATCCACAAAGTCCTGCAGCACTTGGCAGGGAGCCTTCTGCTATGCACAGCTTTCCCACTCCAAAGCCTTGCAGGAGTTCATGGATGCTCGGGCCTGCAGTGTTTTCCATCGGAGAGCTCTGGGTGCCCAAAACCTCCCCTGTGGCTTCCGAGCACCCTCCAACCCACATGCCCTTGGCACCCAGTCTGTTGCCGCAGGGTAGTCCTAAGCAAGACTCTCTAAGCTTTTGGAGCCAGCGTGCCTCCTGCTTGGAAAGCTCCTCAGGAACTCATTTGGAGCGAGGCTTCTGCTCCCATGCTTGTCGGCCAGCAGATGGTGCCAGTGCTCCACCAAAAAACTCTCTGCTTTGCCTTCAGCCAGGGTTCGCCTAGCTGAGCTCTCCTTGCCTCAAGCAGAAACTCCAGTGTGCATCCAGCCTACAGAAAGCAGAGTGCCTTTTCCTGAGCACTGCTATGTTGTGGCAGGTCCCCGAAGGCCTCCTAGGGCCTTCTCTCCCCTGACACAGTCATGCCATTCAGCCCACCTGGCGAGCAATGGTCCACCTTGACAGGGCACACGGTGCAGCCTGGGTGTAGTTTCATGGTTGGGAAAGGGCAGATCCGGAAGCTGGGTGCCCACATATGAATGGGGCCTGATGGGCCGAGCTGTCATTCCCTGCTTGCGAAGCAGGAGCTCTGGGGCCTGCAAGCTGCGTGCACATCCCCTCCCTGGCTGCCCTCTTGCTTCTCCTCTGCTGCCAAGCCTCTCTCCCCACACGTGTGTCTCATCGAAAGGAGCAGGATGCTTGCCATTCTTTGCAAGGAGCTCATCCCACAAGCCTCATTTCCTTGGAGGGGTCTGCGAAATGCTCCAGAGCCTCCAGAGGAGCTGCAGACTCTCCAAACAACAAGGGCAGCAGCCGAGTCTATGACAGCCTGCTGCATGGAGGGCTTCGATGGGAGAGTGCCATGCAACCCTGGCGGCGACTCTCTCTCACAGTGCTTTCCATGGGGAAACATTGTGTGTGCCAAGTGTCTCCTGTGTGCAGAAAATCTCTCCCCAGCACCAGAAGTGCAGGGAATCCTCTTTGGACACAGAGCAATGTTCTAGGAAGGCCTCCCATGGTGCGTGAGCCTCCACTTCCCCAACTGTTCAACTGCCTCAGGAACACATTTCTAGGGAGTGTGGGTCGCACAGGCAGGGTGGCTCGAGTGAGGAACGTGGATTGCAGGCAAAAGCCACTGCGCTGACCATTCCCCCTGGAAGTCGCAGCTGAAGGCTCTCCGCACCAGGCCCTAGCTGGAATGAGCCTGCAGCCTGGCCTCCAGTCCCAGGCTTGCCCTGGGCCCTGCTTGGTCAGGACCCATCCCAGCCTCAGCACGGCCACCCTAGGGCCTGTGCAGGCCTAGGCCACTGCCAGCCAGGAGGACCTCGTTGGAGCGCTGTTCATTCGAGAAGGACCCAGGGTGTTGCCTGTGTGTCTCTTGCACTGCTGGGACGCTGCAGGTCCAGAGGCTGTGTGTGCACATGGCCACTGGGGCCTGAGCACAAAACAATCATGGCCCCACTTTCAAGCAGGACGCCTGCCGGCCCATAGCCGCCTGCCACCCCCCCTTGCTGTCTGCGTTGTCTTCACTGCTGGCAGGCTTCTGTGTGCACAGGCCAGTCTATGCCAAGGAAACGAGGTGCTTGCTCGCCCCTTGCTAGGAGCTCCTCCTAACGCATTGTGGACCGGGGCACACACGCCCCTAGACCAGAAGCCTGCAAGGCAGCTGCAGCTTCGCAATCCACAAAGGCCTGCAGCACTTGGCAGAGAGCCTTCTGCTATGGATATCTTTCCCATCCAAAGCCTTGGAGGAGTTCATGGATGCTCGGCCCTGCAGCGTTTTCCATCGGAGAGCACTGGGTGCCCAAAGCCTCCCCTGTGGTTTCTGAGAACCTTCCAAAACACATGACCTTGGTACCCACTCTGTTGCCGGAGGGTAGTCCTAAGCAGAACTCTCGAAGCTTTTGGAGCCAGCGTGCCTCCTGCTTGGAAAGCTCCTCAGGAACTCATTTGGAGAGAGGCTTCTCCTCCCATGCTTGTCGGCCAACAGATGGTGCCAGCGCTTCACCAAAAAACTCTCTGCTTTGCCTTCAGCCATGGATAGCCTAGCTGAACTCTCTCTGCCTCAAGTAGATACTGCAGGGTACTTCCAGCCTACAGAAAGCAGAGTGCTTTTGCCTGAGCACTGCTATGCCATGGCAGCTCCCTGAAGGCCTCCTAGGGCCTTCTGTCCCCTAACACAGTCGTGCCATTCATCCCATGTGGGGAGCAAAGTTCACCCTTGGCAGGGCTCAGAGTGCAGCCTGTGTGTGGTTTCATGGCTGGGAAAGGGCAGAACCAGAAGCTGGGTGCCCACTTGTGAATGGGGCCTGGTGGGCAGAGCCGGCATTCCCTGGCTGGGATGCAGGAGATCTGGGGCCTTCAAGCTGCATGCACATCCCCTCTCTGGCTGCCCCTCTTGCTTCTTCTCTGCTGCCAAGCCTCTCACACCACACGTGCGTCTCATTGCACGGAGCATGCTGCTTGCCCTTCTTCACAAGGACCTCAACTCACAAGCCTCATTTCCTCGAAGGGGAGTGACAATTGACCCAGAGCCTCCAGAGGAGCTGAAGTCTCTCCAGCCACCAAGGGAAGCAGCCGAATTGATGACAGCCTGCTGCATGGAGGGCTTCGATGGGAGAGTGCCATGCATCCCTGGCGGCGACTCTCTCTCACAGTGCTTTCCATGGGGAAACACTGTGTGTGCCAAGTGTCTCCTGTGTGCAGAAAATCTCTCCCCAGGGCCAGAGGTGCAGGGAACCGACTTTGTACCCAGAGCAATGTTCTAGGCAGGCCTCCCAGGCTGGGTGAGCCACCACTTCCCCAACTATCCAACTGCCTCAGGAACACACTTCTAGTGAGTGTGGGTCTGACAGGCAGGGCAGATCGAGTGAGGCTCATGGATTGCAGGCAAAAGCCACTGCGCTGACCATTCCCCCTGGAAGTCGCAGCTGAAGGCTCTCTGCACCAGGCCCTAGCTGGAATGAGCCTGCAGCCTGGCCTATAGTCCCAGGCTTGCCCTGCGCTCTGCTAGGATGGGACCCATCCCAGCCTCAGCACGGCCTCCCTAGGGCCTGTGCAGGCCTAGGCCACTGCCAGCCAGCAGGACCTCGATGGATTACCATTCATTCGAGGAGGCCCCAGGGTGTTGCCTGTGTGTCTCTTGCCCTGCTGGGACGCTGCAGGTCCAGAGGCTGTGTGTGCACGTGGCCACTGGGGCCTGAGCACAAAACAGTCATGACCCCACTTGCAAGCAGGATGCCTGCTGGCCCTTAGCTGCCTGAAACCTCCCCTTGCTGTCTGCGCTGTCTTCACTGCTGGCAGGCCTGGGTGTGCACAGGCAAGTCTAGGCCAAGGAAACTGGGTGCTTGCATGCCGCTTGCTAGGAGGTGCTCCTAATGCATTCTGGTCTGGGGCACACACGCCCCTGGACCAGAAGCCTGCAAGGCAGCTGCAGCTTCACCATCCACAAAGTCCTGCAGCACTTGGCAGGGAGCCTTCTGCTATGCACAGCTTTCCCACTCCAAAGCCTTGCAGGAGTTCATGGATGCTCGGGCCTGCAGTGTTTTCCATCGGAGAGCTCTGGGTGCCCAAAACCTCCCCTGTGGCTTCCGAGCACCCTCCAACCCACATGCCCTTGGCACCCAGTCTGTTGCCGGAGGGTAGTCCTAAGCAAGACTCTCTAAGCTTTTGGAGCCAGCATGCCTCCTGCTTGGAAAGCTCCTCAGGAACTCATTTGGAGAGAGGCTTCTGCTCCCATGCTTGTCGGCCAGCAGATGGTGCCAGTGCTCCACCAAAAAACTCTCTGCTTTGCCTTCAGCCAGGGTTCGCCTAGCTGAGCTCTCCTTGCCTCAAGCAGAAACTCCAGTGTGCATCCAGCCTACAGAAAGCAGAGTGCCTTTTCCTGAGCACTGCTATGTTGTGGCAGGTCCCCGAAGGCCTCCTAGGGCCTTCTCTCCCCTGACACAGTCATGCCATTCAGCCCACCTGGCGAGCAATGGTCCACCTTGACAGGGCACATGGTGCAGCCTGGGTGTAGTTTCATGGTTGGGAAAGGGCAGATCCGGAAGCTGGGTGCCCACATGTGAATGGGGCCTGATGGGCCGAGCTGTCATTCCCTGCTTGCGAAGCAGGAGCTCTGGGGCCTGCAAGCTGCGTGCACATCCCCTCCCTGGCTGCCCTCTTGCTTCTCCTCTGCTGCCAAGCCTCTCTCCCCACACGTGGGTCTCATCGAAAGGAGCAGGATGCTTGCCATTCTTTGCAAGGAGCTCATCCCACAAGCCTCATTTCCTTGGAGGGGTCTGCGAAATGCTCCAGAGCCTCCAGAGGAGCTGCAGACTCTCCAAACAACAAGGGCAGCAGCCGAGTCTATGACAGCCTGCTGCATGGAGGGCTTCGATGGGAGAGTGCCATGCAACCCTGGCGGCGACTCTCTCTCACAGTGCTTTCCATGGGGAAACATTGTGTGTGCCAAGTGTCTCCTGTGTGCAGAAAATCTCTCCCCAGCACCAGAAGTGCAGGGAATCCTCTTTGGACACAGAGCAATGTTCTAGGAAGGCCTCCCATGGTGCGTGAGCCTCCACTTCCCCAACTGTCCAACTGCCTCAGGAACACATTTCTAGGGAGTGTGGGTCGCACAGGCAGGGTGGCTCGAGTGAGGAACGTGGATTGCAGGCAAAAGCCACTGCGCTGACCATTCCCCCTGGAAGTCGCAGCTGAAGGCTCTCTGCACCAGGCCCTAGCTGGAATGAGCCTGCAGCCTGGCCTCCAGTCCCAGGCTTGCCCTGGGCTCTGCTTGGTCAGGACCCATCCCAGCCTCAGCACGGCCACCCTACGGCCTGTGCAGGCCTAGGCCACTGCCAGCCAGGAGGACCTCGTTGGAGCGCTGTTCATTCGAGAAGGACCCAGGGTGTTGCCTGTGTGTCTCTTGCACTGCTGGGACGCTGCAGGTCCAGAGGCTGTGTGTGCACATGGCCACTGGGGCCTGAGCACAAAACAGTCATGGCCCCACTCTCAAGCAGGATGCCTGCCGGCCCATAGCCGCCTGCCACCCCCCCTTGCTGTCTGCATTGTCTTCACTGCTGGCAGGCTTCTGTGTGCACAGGCCAGTCTATGCCAAGGAAACGAGGTGCTTGCTCGCCCCTTGCTAGGAGCTCCTCCTAACGCATTGTGGACCAGGGCACACATGCCCCTAGACCAGAAGCCTGCAAGGCAGCTGCAGCTTCGCAATCCACAAAGGCCTGCAGCACTTGGCAGAGAGCCTTCTGCTATGGATATCTTTCCCATCCAAAGCCTTGGAGGAGTTCATGGATGCTCGGCCCTGCAGCGTTTTCCATCGGAGAGCACTGGGTGCCCAAAGCCTCCCCTGTGGTTTCTGAGAACCTTCCAAAACCACATGACCTTGGTACCCACTCTGTTGCCGGAGGGTAGTCCTAAGCAGAACTCTCGAAGCTTTTGGAGCCAGCGTGCCTCCTGCTTGGAAAGCTCCTCAGGAACTCATTTGGAGAGAGGCTTCTCCTCCCATGCTTGTCGGCCAACAGATGGTGCCAGCGCTCCACCAAAAAACTCTCTGCATTGCCTTCAGCCATGGATAGCCTAGCTGAACTCTCTCTGCCTCAAGTAGATACTGCAGGGTTCTTCCAGCCTACAGAAAGCAGAGTGCTTTTGCCTGAGCACTGCTATGCCATGGCAGCTCCCTGAAGGC
Organism: Hippopotamus amphibius kiboko; assembly: GCF_030028045.1. Classification (NCBI taxonomy): domain Eukaryota; kingdom Metazoa; phylum Chordata; class Mammalia; order Artiodactyla; family Hippopotamidae; genus Hippopotamus; species Hippopotamus amphibius. Next base: position 121,502,404 of record NC_080187.1, on the reverse strand, counting down.
CTCCTAGGGCCTTCTGTCCCCTAACACAGTCGTGCCATTCATCCCATGTGGGGAGCAAAGTTCACCCTTGGCAGGGCTCAGGGTGCAGCCTGTGTGTGGTTTCATGGCTGGGAAAGGGCAGATCCAGAAGCTGGGTGCCCACTTGTGAATGGGGCCTGGTGGGCAGAGCCGGCATTCCCTGGCTGGGATGCAGGAGATCTGGGGCCTTCAAGCTGCATGCACATCCCCTCTCTGGCTGCCCCTCTTGCTTCTTCTCTGCTGCCAAGCCTCTCAAACCACACGTGCGTCTCATTGCACGGAGCATGCTGCTTGCCCTTCTTCACAAGGACCTCAACTCACAAGCCTCATTTCCTCGAAGGGGAGTGACAATTGACCCAGAGCCTCCAGAGGAGCTGAAGTCTCTCCAGCCACCAAGGGAAGCAGCCGAATTGATGACAGCCTGCTGCATGGAGGGCTTCGATGGGAGAGTGCCATGCATCCCTGGCGGCGACTCTCTCTCACAGTGCTTTCCATGGGGAAACCCTGTGTGTGCCAAGTGTCTCCTGTGTGCAGAAAATCTCTCCCCAGGGCCAGAGGTGCAGGGAACCGTCTTTGTACCCAGAGCAATGTTCTAGGCAGGCCTCCCATGCTGGGGGAGCCTCCACTTCCCCAACTGTCCAACTGCCTCAGGAACACACTTCTAGGGAGTGTGGGTCTGACAGGCAGGGCAGATCGAGTGAGGCTCATGGATTGCAGGCAAAAGCCACTGCGCTGACCATTCCCCCTGGAAGTCGCAGCTGAAGGCTCTCTGCACCAGGCCCTAGCTGGAATGAGCCTGCAGCCTGGCCTCCAGTCCCAGGCTTGCCCTGGGCCCTGCTAGGATGGGACCCATCCCAGCCTCAGCACGGCCTCCCTAGGGCCTGTGCAGGCCTAGGCCACTGCCAGCCAGCGGGACCTCGATGGATTACCGTTCTTTCGAGGAGGCCCCAGGGTGTTGCCTGTGTGTCTCTTGCCCTGCTGGGACGCTGCAGGTCCAGAGGCTGTGTGTGCACGTGGCCACTGGGGCCTGAGCACAAAACAGTCATGACCCCACTTGCAAGCAGGATGCCTGCTGGCCCTTAGCTTCCTGAAACTTCCCCAGCTGTCTGCGCTGTCTTCACTGCTGGCAGGCCTGGGTGTGCACAGGCAAGTCTAGGCCAAGGAAACTGGGTGCTTGCATGCCGCTTGCTAGGAGGTCCTCCTAATGCATTCTGGTCTGGGGCACACACGGCCCTGGACCAGAAGCCTGCAAGGCAGCTGCAGCTTCACCATCCACAAAGTCCTGCAGCACTTGGCAGGGAGCCTTCTGCTATGCACAGCTTTCCCACTCCAAAGCCTTGCAGGAGTTCATGGATGCTCGGGCCTGCAGTGTTTTCCATCGGAGAGCTCTGGGTGCCCAAAACCTCCCCTGTGGCTTCCGAGCACCCTCCAACCCACATGCCCTTGGCACCCAGTCTGTTGCCGCAGGGTAGTCCTAAGCAAGACTCTCTAAGCTTTTGGAGCCAGCGTGCCTCCTGCTTGGAAAGCTCCTCAGGAACTCATTTGGAGCGAGGCTTCTGCTCCCATGCTTGTCGGCCAGCAGATGGTGCCAGTGCTCCACCAAAAAACTCTCTGCTTTGCCTTCAGCCAGGGTTCGCCTAGCTGAGCTCTCCTTGCCTCAAGCAGAAACTCCAGTGTGCATCCAGCCTACAGAAAGCAGAGTGCCTTTTCCTGAGCACTGCTATGTTGTGACAGGTCCCCGAAGGCCTCCTAGGGCCTTCTCTCCCCTGACACAGTCATGCCATTCAGCCCACCTGGCGAGCAATGGTCCACCTTGACAGGGCACACGGTGCAGCCTGGGTGTAGTTTCATGGTTGGGAAAGGGCAGATCCGGAAGCTGGGTGCCCACATGTGAATGGGGCCTGATGGGCCGAGCTGTCATTCCCTGCTTGCGAAGCAGGAGCTCTGGGGCCTGCAAGCTGCGTGCACATCCCCTCCCTGGCTGCCCTCTTGCTTCTCCTCTGCTGCCAAGCCTCTCTCCCCACACGTGTGTCTCATCGAAAGGAGCAGGATGCTTGCCATTCTTTGCAAGGAGCTCATCCCACAAGCCTCATTTCCTTGGAGGGGTCTGCGAAATGCTCCAGAGCCTCCAGAGGAGCTGCAGACTCTCCAAACAACAAGGGCAGCAGCCGAGTCTATGACAGCCTGCTGCATGGAGGGCTTCGATGGGAGAGTGCCATGCAACCCTGGCGGCGACTCTCTCTCACAGTGCTTTCCATGGGGAAACATTGTGTGTGCCAAGTGTCTCCTGTGTGCAGAAAATCTCTCCCCAGCACCAGAAGTGCAGGGAATCCTCTTTGGACACAGAGCAATGTTCTAGGAAGGCCTCCCATGGTGCGTGAGCCTCCACTTCCCATGCTGTCCAACTGCCTCAGGAACACATTTCTAGGGAGTGTGGGTCGCACAGGCAGGGCGGCTCGAGTGAGGAACGTGGATTGCAGGCAAAAGCCACTGCGCTGACCATTCCCCCTGGAAGTCGCAGCTGAAGGCTCTCCGCACCAGGCCCTAGCTGGAATGAGCCTGCAGCCTGGCCTCCAGTCCCAGGCTTGCCCTGGGCCCTGCTTGGTCAGGACCCATCCCAGCCTCAGCACGGCCACCCTAGGGCCTGTGCAGGCCTAGGCCACTGCCAGCCAGGAGGACCTCGTTGGAGCGCTGTTCATTCGAGAAGGACCCAGGGTGTTGCCTGTGTGTCTCTTGCACTGCTGGGATGCTGCAGGTCCAGAGGCTGTGTGTGCACGTGGCCACTGGGGCCTGAGCACAAAACAGTCATGGCCCCACTTTCAAGCAGGATGCCTGCCGGCCCATAGCCGCCTGCCACCCCCCCTTGCTGTCTGCGTTGTCTTCACTGCTGGCAGGCTTCTGTGTGCACAGGCCAGTCTATGCCAAGGAAACGAGGTGCTTGCTCGCCCCTTGCTAGGAGCTCCTCCTAACGCATTGTGGACCAGGGCACACACGCCCCTAGACCAGAAGCCTGCAAGGCAGCTGCAGCTTCGCAATCCACAAAGGCCTGCAGCACTTGGCAGAGAGCCTTCTGCTATGGATATCTTTCCCATCCAAAGCCTTGGAGGAGTTCATGGATGCTCGGCCCTGCAGCATTTTCCATCGGAGAGCACTGGGTGCCCAAAGCCTCCCCTGTGGTTTCTGAGAACCTTCCAAAACACATGACCTTGGTACCCACTCTGTTGCCGCAGGGTAGTCCTAAGCAGAACTCTCGAAGCTTTTGGAGCCAGCATGCCTCCTGCTTGGAATGCTCCTCAGGAACTCATTTGGAGAGAGGCTTCTCCTCCCATGCTTGTCGGCCAACAGATGGTGCCAGCGCTTCACCAAAAAACTCTCTGCTTTGCCTTCAGCCATGGATAGCCTGGCTGAACTTCTCTACCTCAAGTAGATACTGCAGGGTTCTTCCAGCCTACAGAAAGCAGAGTGCTTTTGCCTGAGCACTGCTATGCCATGGCAGCTCCCTGAAGGCCTCCTAGGGCCTTCTGTCCCCTAACACAGTCGTGCCATTCATCCCATGTGGGGAGCAAAGTTCACCCTTGGCAGGGCTCAGGGTGCAGCCTGTGTGTGGTTTCATGGCTGGGAAAGGGCAGATCCAGAAGCTGGGTGCCCACTTGTGAATGGGGCCTGGTGGGCAGAGCCGGCATTCCCTGGCTGGGATGCAGGCGATCTGGGGCCTTCAAGCTGCATGCACATCCGCTCTCTGGCTGCCCCTCTTGCTTCTTCTCTGCTGCCAAGCCTCTCACACCACACGTGCGTCTCATTGCACGGAGCATGCTGCTTGCCCTTCTTCACAAGGACCTCAGCTCACAAGCCTCATTTCCTCGAAGGGGAGTGACAATTGACCCAGAGCCTCCAGAGGAGCTGAAGTCTCTCCAGCCACCAAGGGAAGCAGCCGAATTGATGACAGCCTGCTGCATGGAGGGCTTCGATGGGAGAGTGCCATGCATCCCTGGTGGCGACTCTCTCTCACAGTGCTTTCCATGGGGAAACACTGTGTGTGCCAAGTGTCTCCTGTGTGCAGAAAATCTCTCCCCAGGGCCAGAGGTGCAGGGAACCGTCTTTGTACCCAGAGCAATGTTCTAGGCAGGCCTCCCATGCTGGGGGAGCCTCCACTTCCCCAACTGTCCAACTGCCTCAGGAACACACTTCTAGGGAGTGTGGGTCTGACAGGCAGGGCAGATCGAGTGAGGCTCATGGATTGCAGGCAAAAGCCACTGCGCTGACCATTCCCCCTGGAAGTCGCAGCTGAAGGCTCTCTGCACCAGGCCCTAGCTGGAATGAGCCTGCAGCCTGGCCTCCAGTCCCAGGCTTGCCCTGGGCTCTGCTAGGATGGGACCCATCCCAGCCTCAGCACGGCCTCCCTAGGGCCTGTGCAGGCCTAGGCCACTGCCAGCCAGCGGGACCTCGATGGATTACCGTTCTTTCGAGGAGGCCCCAGGGTGTTGCCTGTGTGTCTCTTGCCCTGCTGGGACGCTGCAGGTCCAGAGGCTGTGTGTGCACGTGGCCACTGGGGCCTGAGCACAAAACAGTCATGACCCCACTTGCAAGCAGGATGCCTGCTGGCCCTTAGCTGCCTGAAACTTCCCCAGCTGTCTGCGCTGTCTTCACTGCTGGCAGGCCTGGGTGTGCACAGGCAAGTCTAGGCCAAGGAAACTGGGTGCTTGCATGCCGCTTGCTAGGAGGTCCTCCTAATGCATTCTGGTCTGGGGCACACACGCCCCTGGACCAGAAGCCTGCAAGGCAGCTGCAGCTTCACCATCCACAAAGTCCTGCAGCACTTGGCAGGGAGCCTTCTGCTATGCACAGCTTTCCCACTCCAAAGCCTTGCAGGAGTTCATGGATGCTCGGGCCTGCAGTGTTTTCCATCGGAGAGCTCTGGGTGCCCAAAACCTCCCCTGTGGCTTCCGAGCACCCTCCAACCCACATGCCCTTGGCACCCAGTCTGTTGCCGGAGGGTAGTCCTAAGCAAGACTCTCTAAGCTTTTGGAGCCAGCATGCCTCCTGCTTGGAAAGCTCCTCAGGAACTCATTTGGAGCGAGGCTTCTGCTCCCATGCTTGTCGGCCAGCAGATGGTGCCAGTGCTCCACCAAAAAACTCTCGGCTTTGCCTTCAGCCAGGGTTCGCCCAGCTGAGCTCTCCTTGCCTCAAGCAGAAACTCCAGTGTGCATCCAGCCTACAGAAAGCAGAGTGCCTTTGCCTGAGCACTGCTATGTTGTGACAGGTCCCCGAAGGCCTCCTAGGGCCTTCTCTCCCCTGACACAGTCATGCCATTCAGCCCACCTGGCGAGCAATGGTCCACCTTGACAGGGCACACGGTGCAGCCTGGGTGTAGTTTCATGGTTGGCAAAGGGCAGATCCGGAAGCTGGGTGCCCACATGTGAATGGGGCCTGATGGGCCGAGCTGTCATTCCCTGCTTGCGAAGCAGGAGCTCTGGGGCCTGCAAGCTGCGTGCACATCCCCTCCCTGGCTGCCCTCTTGCTTCTCCTCTGCTGCCAAGCCTCTCTCCCCACACGTGGGTCTCATCGAAAGGAGCAGGATGCTTGCCATTCTTTGCAAGGAGCTCATCCCACAAGCCTCATTTCCTTGGAGGGGTCTGCGAAATGCTCCAGAGCCTCCAGAGGAGCTGCAGACTCTCCAAACAACAAGGGCAGCAGCCGAGTCTATGACAGCCTGCTGCATGGAGGGCTTCGATGGGAGAGTGCCATGCAACCCTGGCGGCGACTCTCTCTCACAGTGCTTTCCATGGGGAAACATTGTGTGTGCCAAGTGTCTCCTGTGTGCAGAAAATCTCTCCCCAGCACCAGAAGTGCAGGGAATCCTCTTTGGACACAGAGCAATGTTCTAGGAAGGCCTCCCATGGTGCGTGAGCCTCCACTTCCCATGCTGTCCAACTGCCTCAGGAACACATTTCTAGGGAGTGTGGGTCGCACAGGCAGGGCGGCTCGAGTGAGGAACGTGGATTGCAGGCAAAAGCCACTGCGCTGACCATTCCCCCTGGAAGTCGCAGCTGAAGGCTCTCCGCACCAGGCCCTAGCTGGAATGAGCCTGCAGCCTGGCCTCCAGTCCCAGGCTTGCCCTGGGCCCTGCTTGGTCAGGACCCATCCCAGCCTCAGCACGGCCACCCTAGGGCCTGTGCAGGCCTAGGCCACAGCCAGCCAGGAGGACCTCGTTGGAGTGCTGTTCATTCGAGAAGGACCCAGGGTGTTGCCTGTGTGTCTCTTGCACTGCTGGGACGCTGCAGGTCCAGAGGCTGTGTGTGCACATGGCCACTGGGGCCTGAGCACAAAACAGTCATGGCCCCACTTTCAAGCAGGATGCCTGCCGGCCCATAGCCGCCTGCCACCCCCCCTTGCTGTCTGCGTTGTCTTCACTGCTGGCAGGCTTCTGTGTGCACAGGCCAGTCTATGCCAAGGAAACGAGGTGCTTGCTCGCCCCTTGCTAGGAGCTCCTCCTAACGCATTGTGGACCAGGGCACACACGCCCCTAGACCAGAAGCCTGCAAGGCAGCTGCAGCTTCGCAATCCACAAAGGCCTGCAGCACTTGGCAGAGAGCCTTCTGCTATGGATATCTTTCCCATCCAAAGCCTTGGAGGAGTTCATGGATGCTCGGCCCTGCAGCGTTTTCCATCGGAGAGCACTGGGTGCCCAAAGCCTCCCCTGTGGTTTCTGAGAACCTTCCAAAACACATGACCTTGGTACCCACTCTGTTGCCGCAGGGTAGTCCTAAGCAGAACTCTCGAAGCTTTTGGAGCCAGCATGCCTCCTGCTTGGAATGCTCCTCAGGAACTCATTTGGAGAGAGGCTTCTCCTCCCATGCTTGTCGGCCAACAGATGGTGCCAGCGCTTCACCAAAAAACTCTCTGCTTTGCCTTCAGCCATGGATAGCCTGGCTGAACTTCTCTACCTCAAGTAGATACTGCAGGGTTCTTCCAGCCTACAGAAAGCAGAGTGCTTTTGCCTGAGCACTGCTATGCCATGGCAGCTCCCTGAAGGCCTCCTAGGGCCTTCTGTCCCCTAACACAGTCGTGCCATTCATCCCATGTGGGGAGCAAAGTTCACCCTTGGCAGGGCTCAGGGTGCAGCCTGTGTGTGGTTTCATGGCTGGGAAAGGGCAGATCCAGAAGCTGGGTGCCCACTTGTGAATGGGGCCTGGTGGGCAGAGCCGGCATTCCCTGGCTGGGATGCAGGAGATCTGGGGCCTTCAAGCTGCATGCACATCCCCTCTCTGGCTGCCCCTCTTGCTTCTTCTCTGCTGCCAAGCCTCTCACACCACACGTGCGTCTCATTGCACGGAGCATGCTGCTTGCCCTTCTTCACAAGGACCTCAGCTCACAAGCCTCATTTCCTCGAAGGGGAGTGACAATTGACCCAGAGCCTCCAGAGGAGCTGAAGTCTCTCCAGCCACCAAGGGAAGCAGCCGAATTGATGACAGCCTGCTGCATGGAGGGCTTCGATGGGAGAGTGCCATGCATCCCTGGCGGCGACTCTCTCTCACAGTGCTTTCCATGGGGAAACACTGTGTGTGCCAAGTGTCTCCTGTGTGCAGAAAATCTCTCCCCAGGGCCAGAGGTGCAGGGAACCGTCTTTGTACCCAGAGCAATGTTCTAGGCAGGCCTCCCATGCTGGGGGAGCCTCCACTTCCCCAACTGTCCAACTGCCTCAGGAACACACTTCTAGGGAGTGTGGGTCTGACAGGCAGGGCAGATCGAGTGAGGCTCATGGATTGCAGGCAAAAGCCACTGCGCTGACCATTCCCCCTGGAAGTCGCAGCTGAAGGCTCTCTGCACCAGGCCCTAGCTGGAATGAGCCTGCAGCCTGGCCTCCAGTCCCAGGCTTGCCCTGGGCCCTGCTAGGATGGGACCCATCCCAGCCTCAGCACGGCCTCCCTAGGGCCTGTGCAGGCCTAGGCCACTGCCAGCCAGCGGGACCTCGATGGATTACCGTTCTTTCGAGGAGGCCCCAGGGTGTTGCCTGTGTGTCTCTTGCCCTGCTGGGACGCTGCAGGTCCAGAGGCTGTGTGTGCACGTGGCCACTGGGGCCTGAGCACAAAACAGTCATGACCCCACTTGCAAGCAGGATGCCTGCTGGCCCTTAGCTTCCTGAAACTTCCCCAGCTGTCTGCGCTGTCTTCACTGCTGGCAGGCCTGGGTGTGCACAGGCAAGTCTAGGCCAAGGAAACTGGGTGCTTGCATGCCGCTTGCTAGGAGGTCCTCCTAATGTATTCTGGTCTGGGGCACACACGCCCCTGGACCAGAAGCCTGCAAGGCAGCTGCAGCTTCACCATCCACAAAGTCCTGCAGCACTTGGCAGGGAGCCTTCTGCTATGCACAGCTTTCCCACTCCAAAGCCTTGCAGGAGTTCATGGATGCTCGGGCCTGCAGTGTTTTCCATCGGAGAGCTCTGGGTGCCCAAAACCTCCCCTGTGGCTTCCGAGCACCCTCCAACCCACATGCCCTTGGCACCCAGTCTGTTGCCGCAGGGTAGTCCTAAGCAAGACTCTCTAAGCTTTTGGAGCCAGCGTGCCTCCTGCTTGGAAAGCTCCTCAGGAACTCATTTGGAGCGAGGCTTCTGCTCCCATGCTTGTCGGCCAGCAGATGGTGCCAGTGCTCCACCAAAAACCTCTCTGCTTTGCCTTCAGCCAGGGTTCGCCTAGCTGAGCTCTCCTTGCCTCAAGCAGAAACTCCAGTGTGCATCCAGCCTACAGAAAGCAGAGTGCCTTTGCCTGAGCACTGCTATGTTGTGGCAGGTCCCCGAAGGCCTCCTAGGGCCTTCTCTCCCCTGACACAGTCATGCCATTCAGCCCACCTGGCGAGCAATGGTCCACCTTGACAGGGCACACGGTGCAGCCTGGGTGTAATTTCATGGTTGGCAAAGGGCAGATCCGGAAGCTGGGTGCCCACATGTGAATGGGGCCTGATGGGCCGAGCTGTCATTCCCTGCTTGCGAAGCAGGAGCTCTGGGGCCTGCAAGCTGCGTGCACATCCCCTCCCTGGCTGCCCTCTTGCTTCTCCTCTGCTGCCAAGCCTCTCTCCCCACACGTGTGTCTCATCGAAAGGAGCAGGATGCTTGCCATTCTTTGCAAGGAGCTCATCCCACAAGCCTCATTTCCTTGGAGGGGTCTGCGAAATGCTCCAGAGCCTCCAGAGGAGCTGCAGACTCTCCAAACAACAAGGGCAGCAGCCGAGTCTATGACAGCCTGCTGCATGGAGGGCTTCGATGGGAGAGTGCCATGCAACCCTGGCGGCGACTCTCTCTCACAGTGCTTTCCATGGGGAAACATTGTGTGTGCCAAGTGTCTCCTGTGTGCAGAAAATCTCTCCCCAGCACCAGAAGTGCAGGGAATCCTCTTTGGACACAGAGCAATGTTCTAGGAAGGCCTCCCATGGTGCGTGAGCCTCCACTTCCCCAACTGTCCAACTGCCTCAGGAACACATTTCTAGGGAGTGTGGGTCGCACAGGCAGGGTGGCTCGAGTGAGGAACGTGGATTGCAGGCAAAAGCCACTGCGCTGACCATTCCCCCTGGAAGTCGCAGCTGAAGGCTCTCTGCACCAGGCCCTAGCTGGAATGAGCCTGCAGCCTGGCCTCCAGTCCCAGGCTTGCCCTGGGCCCTGCTTGGTCAGGACCCATCCCAGCCTCAGCACGGCCACCCTAGGGCCTGTGCAGGCCTAGGCCACTGCCAGCCAGGAGGACCTCGTTGGAGCGCTGTTCATTCGAGAAGTACCCAGGGTGTTGCCTGTGTGTCTCTTGCACTGCTGGGATGCTGCAGGTCCAGAGGCTGTGTGTGCACATGGCCACTGGGGCCTGAGCACAAAACAGTCATGGCCCCACTTTCAAGCAGGATGCCTGCCGGCCCATAGCCGCCTGCCACCCCCCCTTGCTGTCTGCGTTGTCTTCACTGCTGGCAGGCTTCTGTGTGCACAGGCCAGTCTATGCCAAGGAAACGAGGTGCTTGCTCGCCCCTTGCTAGGAGCTCCTCCTAACGCATTGTGGACCAGGGCACACACGCCCCTAGACCAGAAGCCTGCAAGGCAGCTGCAGCTTCGCAATCCACAAAGGCCTGCAGCACTTGGCAGAGAGCCTTCTGCTATGGATATCTTTCCCATCCAAAGCCTTGGAGGAGTTCATGGATGCTCGGCCCTGCAGCGTTTTCCATCGGAGAGCACTGGGTGCCCAAAGCCTCCCCTGTGGTTTCTGAGAACCTTCCAAAACACATGACCTTGGTACCCACTCTGTTGCCGCAGGGTAGTCCTAAGCAGAACTCTCGAAGCTTTTGGAGCCAGCATGCCTCCTGCTTGGAATGCTCCTCAGGAACTCATTTGGAGAGAGGCTTCTCCTCCCATGCTTGTCGGCCAACAGATGGTGCCAGCGCTTCACCAAAAAACTCTCTGCTTTGCCTTCAGCCATGGATAGCCTGGCTGAACTTCTCTACCTCAAGTAGATACTGCAGGGTTCTTCCAGCCTACAGAAAGCAGAGTGCTTTTGCCTGAGCACTGCTATGCCATGGCAGCTCCCTGAAGGCCTCCTAGGGCCTTCTGTCCCCTAACACAGTCGTGCCATTCATCCCATGTGGGGAGCAAAGTTCACCCTTGGCAGGGCTCAGGGTGCAGCCTGTGTGTGGTTTCATGGCTGGGAAAGGGCAGATCCAGAAGCTGGGTGCCCACTTGTGAATGGGGCCTGGTGGGCAGAGCCGGCATTCCCTGGCTGGGATGCAGGCGATCTGGGGCCTTCAAGCTGCATGCACATCCCCTCTCTGGCTGCCCCTCTTGCTTCTTCTCTGCTGCCAAGCCTCTCACACCACACGTGCGTCTCATTGCACGGAGCATGCTGCTTGCCCTTCTTCACAAGGACCTCAGCTCACAAGCCTCATTTCCTCGAAGGGGAGTGACAATTGACCCAGAGCCTCCAGAGGAGCTGAAGTCTCTCCAGCCACCAAGGGAAGCAGCCGAATTGATGACAGCCTGCTGCATGGAGGGCTTCGATGGGAGAGTGCCATGCATCCCTGGTGGCGACTCTCTCTCACAGTGCTTTCCATGGGGAAACACTGTGTGTGCCAAGTGTCTCCTGTGTGCAGAAAATCTCTCCCCAGGGCCAGAGGTGCAGGGAACCGTCTTTGTACCCAGAGCAATGTTCTAGGCAGGCCTCCCATGCTGGGGGAGCCTCCACTTCCCCAACTGTCCAACTGCCTCAGGAACACACTTCTAGGGAGTGTGGGTCTGACAGGCAGGGCAGATCGAGTGAGGCTCATGGATTGCAGGCAAAAGCCACTGCGCTGACCATTCCCCCTGGAAGTCGCAGCTGAAGGCTCTCTGCACCAGGCCCTAGCTGGAATGAGCCTGCAGCCTGGCCTCCAGTCCCAGGCTTGCCCTGGGCTCTGCTAGGATGGGACCCATCCCAGCCTCAGCACGGCCTCCCTAGGGCCTGTGCAGGCCTAGGCCACTGCCAGCCAGCGGGACCTCGATGGATTACCGTTCTTTCGAGGAGGCCCCAGGGTGTTGCCTGTGTGTCTCTTGCCCTGCTGGGACGCTGCAGGTCCAGAGGCTGTGTGTGCACGTGGCCACTGGGGCCTGAGCACAAAACAGTCATGACCCCACTTGCAAGCAGGATGCCTGCTGGCCCTTAGCTTCCTGAAACTTCCCCAGCTGTCTGCGCTGTCTTCACTGCTGGCAGGCCTGGGTGTGCACAGGCAAGTCTAGGCCAAGGAAACTGGGTGCTTGCATGCCGCTTGCTAGGAGGTCCTCCTAATGCATTCTGGTCTGGGGCACACACGCCCCTGGACCAGAAGCCTGCAAGGCAGCTGCAGCTTCACCATCCACAAAGTCCTGCAGCACTTGGCAGGGAGCCTTCTGCTATGCACAGCTTTCCCACTCCAAAGCCTTGCAGGAGTTCATGGATGCTCGGGCCTGCAGTGTTTTCCATCGGAGAGCTCTGGGTGCCCAAATCCTCCCCTGTGGCTTCCGAGCACCCTCCAACCCACATGCCCTTGGCACCCAGTCTGTTGCCGGAGGGTAGTCCTAAGCAAGACTCTCTAAGCTTTTGGAGCCAGCGTGCCTCCTGCTTGGAAAGCTCCTCAGGAACTCATTTGGAGCGAGGCTTCTGCTCCCATGCTTGTCGGCCAGCAGATGGTGCCAGTGCTCCACCAAAAAACTCTCTGCTTTGCCTTCAGCCAGGGTTCGCCTAGCTGAGCTCTCCTTGCCTCAAGCAGAAACTCCAGTGTGCATCCAGCCTACAGAAAGCAGAGTGCCTTTTCCTGAGCACTGCTATGTTGTGGCAGGTCCCCGAAGGCCTCCTAGGGCCTTCTCTCCCCTGACACAGTCATGCCATTCAGCCCACCTGGCGAGCAATGGTCCACCTTGACAGGGCACACGGTGCAGCCTGGGTGTAGTTTCATGGTTGGCAAAGGGCAGATCCGGAAGCTGGGTGCCCACATGTGAATGGGGCCTGATGGGCCGAGCTGTCATTCCCTGCTTGCGAAGCAGGAGCTCTGGGGCCTGCAAGCTGCGTGCACATCCCCTCCCTGGCTGCCCTCTTGCTTCTCCTCTGCTGCCAAGCCTCTCTCCCCACACGTGGGTCTCATCGAAAGGAGCAGGATGCTTGCCATTCTTTGCAAGGAGCTCATCCCACAAGCCTCATTTCCTTGGAGGGGTCTGCGAAATGCTCCAGAGCCTCCAGAGGAGCTGCAGACTCTCCAAACAACAAGGGCAGCAGCCGAGTCTATGACAGCCTGCTGCATGGAGGGCTTCGATGGGAGAGTGCCATGCAACCCTGGCGGCGACTCTCTCTCACAGTGCTTTCCATGGGGAAACATTGTGTGTGCCAAGTGTCTCCTGTGTGCAGAAAATCTCTCCCCAGCACCAGAAGTGCAGGGAATCCTCTTTGGACACAGAGCAATGTTCTAGGAAGGCCTCCCATGGTGCGTGAGCCTCCACTTCCCATGCTGTCCAACTGCCTCAGGAACACATTTCTAGGGAGTGTGGGTCGCACAGGCAGGGCGGCTCGAGTGAGGAACGTGGATTGCAGGCAAAAGCCACTGCGCTGACCATTCCCCCTGGAAGTCGCAGCTGAAGGCTCTCCGCACCAGGCCCTAGCTGGAATGAGCCTGCAGCCTGGCCTCCAGTCCCAGGCTTGCCCTGGGCCCTGCTTGGTCAGGACCCATCCCAGCCTCAGCACGGCCACCCTAGGGCCTGTGCAGGCCTAGGCCACAGCCAGCCAGGAGGACCTCGTTGGAGTGCTGTTCATTCGAGAAGGACCCAGGGTGTTGCCTGTGTGTCTCTTGCACTGCTGGGACGCTGCAGGTCCAGAGGCTGTGTGTGCACATGGCCACTGGGGCCTGAGCACAAAACAGTCATGGCCCCACTTTCAAGCAGGATGCCTGCCGGCCCATAGCCGCCTGCCACCCCCCCTTGCTGTCTGCGTTGTCTTCACTGCTGGCAGGCTTCTGTGTGCACAGGCCAGTCTATGCCAAGGAAACGAGGTGCTTGCTCGCCCCTTGCTAGGAGCTCCTCCTAACGCATTGTGGACCAGGGCACACACGCCCCTAGACCAGAAGCCTGCAAGGCAGCTGCAGCTTCGCAATCCACAAAGGCCTGCAGCACTTGGCAGAGAGCCTTCTGCTATGGATATCTTTCCCATCCAAAGCCTTGGAGGAGTTCATGGATGCTCGGCCCTGCAGCGTTTTCCATCGGAGAGCACTGGGTGCCCAAAGCCTCCCCTGTGGTTTCTGAGAACCTTCCAAAACACATGACCTTGGTACCCACTCTGTTGCCGCAGGGTAGTCCTAAGCAGAACTCTCGAAGCTTTTGGAGCCAGCATGCCTCCTGCTTGGAATGCTCCTCAGGAACTCATTTGGAGAGAGGCTTCTCCTCCCATGCTTGTCGGCCAACAGATGGTGCCAGCGCTTCACCAAAAAACTCTCTGCTTTGCCTTCAGCCATGGATAGCCTGGCTGAACTTCTCTACCTCAAGTAGATACTGCAGGGTTCTTCCAGCCTACAGAAAGCAGAGTGCTTTTGCCTGAGCACTGCTATGCCATGGCAGCTCCCTGAAGGCCTCCTAGGGCCTTCTGTCCCCTAACACAGTCGTGCCATTCATCCCATGTGGGGAGCAAAGTTCACCCTTGGCAGGGCTCAGGGTGCAGCCTGTGTGTGGTTTCATGGCTGGGAAAGGGCAGATCCAGAAGCTGGGTGCCCACTTGTGAATGGGGCCTGGTGGGCAGAGCCGGCATTCCCTGGCTGGGATGCAGGAGATCTGGGGCCTTCAAGCTGCATGCACATCCCCTCTCTGGCTGCCCCTCTTGCTTCTTCTCTGCTGCCAAGCCTCTCACACCACACGTGCGTCTCATTGCACGGAGCATGCTGCTTGCCCTTCTTCACAAGGACCTCAGCTCACAAGCCTCATTTCCTCGAAGGGGAGTGACAATTGACCCAGAGCCTCCAGAGGAGCTGAAGTCTCTCCAGCCACCAAGGGAAGCAGCCGAATTGATGACAGCCTGCTGCATGGAGGGCTTCGATGGGAGAGTGCCATGCATCCCTGGCGGCGACTCTCTCTCACAGTGCTTTCCATGGGGAAACACTGTGTGTGCCAAGTGTCTCCTGTGTGCAGAAAATCTCTCCCCAGGGCCAGAGGTGCAGGGAACCGTCTTTGTACCCAGAGCAATGTTCTAGGCAGGCCTCCCATGCTGGGGGAGCCTCCACTTCCCCAACTGTCCAACTGCCTCAGGAACACACTTCTAGGGAGTGTGGGTCTGACAGGCAGGGCAGATCGAGTGAGGCTCATGGATTGCAGGCAAAAGCCACTGCGCTGACCATTCCCCCTGGAAGTCGCAGCTGAAGGCTCTCTGCACCAGGCCCTAGCTGGAATGAGCCTGCAGCCTGGCCTCCAGTCCCAGGCTTGCCCTGGGCCCTGCTAGGATGGGACCCATCCCAGCCTCAGCACGGCCTCCCTAGGGCCTGTGCAGGCCTAGGCCACTGCCAGCCAGCGGGACCTCGATGGATTACCGTTCTTTCGAGGAGGCCCCAGGGTGTTGCCTGTGTGTCTCTTGCCCTGCTGGGACGCTGCAGGTCCAGAGGCTGTGTGTGCACGTGGCCACTGGGGCCTGAGCACAAAACAGTCATGACCCCACTTGCAAGCAGGATGCCTGCTGGCCCTTAGCTTCCTGAAACTTCCCCAGCTGTCTGCGCTGTCTTCACTGCTGGCAGGCCTGGGTGTGCACAGGCAAGTCTAGGCCAAGGAAACTGGGTGCTTGCATGCCGCTTGCTAGGAGGTCCTCCTAATGTATTCTGGTCTGGGGCACACACGCCCCTGGACCAGAAGCCTGCAAGGCAGCTGCAGCTTCACCATCCACAAAGTCCTGCAGCACTTGGCAGGGAGCCTTCTGCTATGCACAGCTTTCCCACTCCAAAGCCTTGCAGGAGTTCATGGATGCTCGGGCCTGCAGTGTTTTCCATCGGAGAGCTCTGGGTGCCCAAAACCTCCCCTGTGGCTTCCGAGCACCCTCCAACCCACATGCCCTTGGCACCCAGTCTGTTGCCGCAGGGTAGTCCTAAGCAAGACTCTCTAAGCTTTTGGAGCCAGCGTGCCTCCTGCTTGGAAAGCTCCTCAGGAACTCATTTGGAGCGAGGCTTCTGCTCCCATGCTTGTCGGCCAGCAGATGGTGCCAGTGCTCCACCAAAAACCTCTCTGCTTTGCCTTCAGCCAGGGTTCGCCTAGCTGAGCTCTCCTTGCCTCAAGCAGAAACTCCAGTGTGCATCCAGCCTACAGAAAGCAGAGTGCCTTTGCCTGAGCACTGCTATGTTGTGGCAGGTCCCCGAAGGCCTCCTAGGGCCTTCTCTCCCCTGACACAGTCATGCCATTCAGCCCACCTGGCGAGCAATGGTCCACCTTGACAGGGCACACGGTGCAGCCTGGGTGTAATTTCATGGTTGGCAAAGGGCAGATCCGGAAGCTGGGTGCCCACATGTGAATGGGGCCTGATGGGCCGAGCTGTCATTCCCTGCTTGCGAAGCAGGAGCTCTGGGGCCTGCAAGCTGCGTGCACATCCCCTCCCTGGCTGCCCTCTTGCTTCTCCTCTGCTGCCAAGCCTCTCTCCCCACACGTGTGTCTCATCGAAAGGAGCAGGATGCTTGCCATTCTTTGCAAGGAGCTCATCCCACAAGCCTCATTTCCTTGGAGGGGTCTGCGAAATGCTCCAGAGCCTCCAGAGGAGCTGCAGACTCTCCAAACAACAAGGGCAGCAGCCGAGTCTATGACAGCCTGCTGCATGGAGGGCTTCGATGGGAGAGTGCCATGCAACCCTGGCGGCGACTCTCTCTCACAGTGCTTTCCATGGGGAAACATTGTGTGTGCCAAGTGTCTCCTGTGTGCAGAAAATCTCTCCCCAGCACCAGAAGTGCAGGGAATCCTCTTTGGACACAGAGCAATGTTCTAGGAAGGCCTCCCATGGTGCGTGAGCCTCCACTTCCCCAACTGTCCAACTGCCTCAGGAACACATTTCTAGGGAGTGTGGGTCGCACAGGCAGGGTGGCTCGAGTGAGGAACGTGGATTGCAGGCAAAAGCCACTGCGCTGACCATTCCCCCTGGAAGTCGCAGCTGAAGGCTCTCTGCACCAGGCCCTAGCTGGAATGAGCCTGCAGCCTGGCCTCCAGTCCCAGGCTTGCCCTGGGCCCTGCTTGGTCAGGACCCATCCCAGCCTCAGCACGGCCACCCTAGGGCCTGTGCAGGCCTAGGCCACTGCCAGCCAGGAGGACCTCGTTGGAGCGCTGTTCATTCGAGAAGTACCCAGGGTGTTGCCTGTGTGTCTCTTGCACTGCTGGGATGCTGCAGGTCCAGAGGCTGTGTGTGCACATGGCCACTGGGGCCTGAGCACAAAACAGTCATGGCCCCACTTTCAAGCAGGATGCCTGCCGGCCCATAGCCGCCTGCCACCCCCCCTTGCTGTCTGCGTTGTCTTCACTGCTGGCAGGCTTCTGTGTGCACAGGCCAGTCTATGCCAAGGAAACGAGGTGCTTGCTCGCCCCTTGCTAGGAGCTCCTCCTAACGCATTGTGGACCAGGGCACACACGCCCCTAGACCAGAAGCCTGCAAGGCAGCTGCAGCTTCGCAATCCACAAAGGCCTGCAGCACTTGGCAGAGAGCCTTCTGCTATGGATATCTTTCCCATCCAAAGCCTTGGAGGAGTTCATGGATGCTCGGCCCTGCAGCGTTTTCCATCGGAGAGCACTGGGTGCCCAAAGCCTCCCCTGTGGTTTCTGAGAACCTTCCAAAACACATGACCTTGGTACCCACTCTGTTGCCGCAGGGTAGTCCTAAGCAGAACTCTCGAAGCTTTTGGAGCCAGCATGCCTCCTGCTTGGAATGCTCCTCAGGAACTCATTTGGAGAGAGGCTTCTCCTCCCATGCTTGTCGGCCAACAGATGGTGCCAGCGCTTCACCAAAAAACTCTCTGCTTTGCCTTCAGCCATGGATAGCCTGGCTGAACTTCTCTACCTCAAGTAGATACTGCAGGGTTCTTCCAGCCTACAGAAAGCAGAGTGCTTTTGCCTGAGCACTGCTATGCCATGGCAGCTCCCTGAAGGCCTCCTAGGGCCTTCTGTCCCCTAACACAGTCGTGCCATTCATCCCATGTGGGGAGCAAAGTTCACCCTTGGCAGGGCTCAGGGTGCAGCCTGTGTGTGGTTTCATGGCTGGGAAAGGGCAGATCCAGAAGCTGGGTGCCCACTTGTGAATGGGGCCTGGTGGGCAGAGCCGGCATTCCCTGGCTGGGATGCAGGCGATCTGGGGCCTTCAAGCTGCATGCACATCCCCTCTCTGGCTGCCCCTCTTGCTTCTTCTCTGCTGCCAAGCCTCTCACACCACACGTGCGTCTCATTGCACGGAGCATGCTGCTTGCCCTTCTTCACAAGGACCTCAGCTCACAAGCCTCATTTCCTCGAAGGGGAGTGACAATTGACCCAGAGCCTCCAGAGGAGCTGAAGTCTCTCCAGCCACCAAGGGAAGCAGCCGAATTGATGACAGCCTGCTGCATGGAGGGCTTCGATGGGAGAGTGCCATGCATCCCTGGTGGCGACTCTCTCTCACAGTGCTTTCCATGGGGAAACACTGTGTGTGCCAAGTGTCTCCTGTGTGCAGAAAATCTCTCCCCAGGGCCAGAGGTGCAGGGAACCGTCTTTGTACCCAGAGCAATGTTCTAGGCAGGCCTCCCATGCTGGGGGAGCCTCCACTTCCCCAACTGTCCAACTGCCTCAGGAACACACTTCTAGGGAGTGTGGGTCTGACAGGCAGGGCAGATCGAGTGAGGCTCATGGATTGCAGGCAAAAGCCACTGCGCTGACCATTCCCCCTGGAAGTCGCAGCTGAAGGCTCTCTGCACCAGGCCCTAGCTGGAATGAGCCTGCAGCCTGGCCTCCAGTCCCAGGCTTGCCCTGGGCTCTGCTAGGATGGGACCCATCCCAGCCTCAGCACGGCCTCCCTAGGGCCTGTGCAGGCCTAGGCCACTGCCAGCCAGCGGGACCTCGATGGATTACCGTTCTTTCGAGGAGGCCCCAGGGTGTTGCCTGTGTGTCTCTTGCCCTGCTGGGACGCTGCAGGTCCAGAGGCTGTGTGTGCACGTGGCCACTGGGGCCTGAGCACAAAACAGTCATGACCCCACTTGCAAGCAGGATGCCTGCTGGCCCTTAGCTTCCTGAAACTTCCCCAGCTGTCTGCGCTGTCTTCACTGCTGGCAGGCCTGGGTGTGCACAGGCAAGTCTAGGCCAAGGAAACTGGGTGCTTGCATGCCGCTTGCTAGGAGGTCCTCCTAATGCATTCTGGTCTGGGGCACACACGCCCCTGGACCAGAAGCCTGCAAGGCAGCTGCAGCTTCACCATCCACAAAGTCCTGCAGCACTTGGCAGGGAGCCTTCTGCTATGCACAGCTTTCCCACTCCAAAGCCTTGCAGGAGTTCATGGATGCTCGGGCCTGCAGTGTTTTCCATCGGAGAGCTCTGGGTGCCCAAATCCTCCCCTGTGGCTTCCGAGCACCCTCCAACCCACATGCCCTTGGCACCCAGTCTGTTGCCGGAGGGTAGTCCTAAGCAAGACTCTCTAAGCTTTTGGAGCCAGCGTGCCTCCTGCTTGGAAAGCTCCTCAGGAACTCATTTGGAGCGAGGCTTCTGCTCCCATGCTTGTCGGCCAGCAGATGGTGCCAGTGCTCCACCAAAAAACTCTCTGCTTTGCCTTCAGCCAGGGTTCGCCTAGCTGAGCTCTCCTTGCCTCAAGCAGAAACTCCAGTGTGCATCCAGCCTACAGAAAGCAGAGTGCCTTTGCCTGAGCACTGCTATGTTGTGACAGGTCCCTGAAGGCCTCCTAGGGCCTTCTCTCCCCTGACACAGTCATGCCATTCAGCCCACCTGGCGAGCAATGGTCCACCTTGACAGGGCACACGGTGCAGCCTGGGTGTAGTTTCATGGTTGGCAAAGGGCAGATCCGGAAGCTGGGTGCCCACATGTGAATGGGGCCTGATGGGCCGAGCTGTCATTCCCTGCTTGCGAAGCAGGAGCTCTGGGGCCTGCAAGCTGCGTGCACATCCCCTCCCTGGCTGCCCTCTTGCTTCTCCTCTGCTGCCAAGCCTCTCTCCCCACACGTGTGTCTCATCGAAAGGAGCAGGATGCTTGCCATTCTTTGCAAGGAGCTCATCCCACAAGCCTCATTTCCTTGGAGGGGTCTGCGAAATGCTCCAGAGCCTCCAGAGGAGCTGCAGACTCTCCAAACAACAAGGGCAGCAGCCGAGTCTATGACAGCCTGCTGCATGGAGGGCTTCGATGGGAGAGTGCCATGCAACCCTGGCGGCGACTCTCTCTCACAGTGCTTTCCATGGGGAAACATTGTGTGTGCCAAGTGTCTCCTGTGTGCAGAAAATCTCTCCCCAGCACCAGAAGTGCAGGGAATCCTCTTTGGACACAGAGCAATGTTCTAGGAAGGCCTCCCATGGTGCGTGAGCCTCCACTTCCCATGCTGTCCAACTGCCTCAGGAACACATTTCTAGGGAGTGTGGGTCGCACAGGCAGGGTGGCTCGAGTGAGGAACGTGGATTGCAGGCAAAAGCCACTGCGCTGACCATTCCCCCTGGAAGTCGCAGCTGAAGGCTCTCCGCACCAGGCCCTAGCTGGAATGAGCCTGCAGCCTGGCCTCCAGTCCCAGGCTTGCCCTGGGCCCTGCTTGGTCAGGACCCATCCCAGCCTCAGCACGGCCACCCTAGGGCCTGTGCAGGCCTAGGCCACAGCCAGCCAGGAGGACCTCGTTGGAGCGCTGTTCATTCGAGAAGGACCCAGGGTGTTGCCTGTGTGTCTCTTGCACTGCTGGGACGCTGCAGGTCCAGAGGCTGTGTGTGCACATGGCCACTGGGGCCTGAGCACAAAACAGTCATGGCCCCACTTTCAAGCAGGATGCCTGCCGGCCCATAGCCGCCTGCCACCCCCCCTTGCTGTCTGCGTTGTCTTCACTGCTGGCAGGCTTCTGTGTGCACAGGCCAGTCTATGCCAAGGAAACGAGGTGCTTGCTCGCCCCTTGCTAGGAGCTCCTCCTAACGCATTGTGGACCAGGGCACACACGCCCCTAGACCAGAAGCCTGCAAGGCAGCTGCAGCTTCGCAATCCACAAAGGCCTGCAGCACTTGGCAGAGAGCCTTCTGCTATGGATATCTTTCCCATCCAAAGCCTTGGAGGAGTTCATGGATGCTCGGCCCTGCAGCGTTTTCCATCGGAGAGCACTGGGTGCCCAAAGCCTCCCCTGTGGTTTCTGAGAACCTTCCAAAACACATGACCTTGGTACCCACTCTGTTGCCGCAGGGTAGTCCTAAGCAGAACTCTCGAAGCTTTTGGAGCCAGCATGCCTCCTGCTTGGAATGCTCCTCAGGAACTCATTTGGAGAGAGGCTTCTCCTCCCATGCTTGTCGGCCAACAGATGGTGCCAGCGCTTCACCAAAAAACTCTCTGCTTTGCCTTCAGCCATGGATAGCCTGGCTGAACTTCTCTACCTCAAGTAGATACTGCAGGGTTCTTCCAGCCTACAGAAAGCAGAGTGCTTTTGCCTGAGCACTGCTATGCCATGGCAGCTCCCTGAAGGCCTCCTAGGGCCTTCTGTCCCCTAACACAGTCGTGCCATTCATCCCATGTGGGGAGCAAAGTTCACCCTTGGCAGGGCTCAGGGTGCAGCCTGTGTGTGGTTTCATGGCTGGGAAAGGGCAGATCCACAAGCTGGGGGCCCACTTGTGAATGGGGCCTGGTGGGCAGAGCCGGCATTCCCTGGCTGGGATGCAGGAGATCTGGGGCCTTCAAGCTGCATGCACATCCCCTCTCTGGCTGCCCCTCTTGCTTCTTCTCTGCTGCCAAGCCTCTCACACCACACGTGCGTCTCATTGCACGGAGCATGCTGCTTGCCCTTCTTCACAAGGACCTCAGCTCACAAGCCTCATTTCCTCGAAGGGGAGTGACAATTGACCCAGAGCCTCCAGAGGAGCTGAAGTCTCTCCAGCCACCAAGGGAAGCAGCCGAATTGATGACAGCCTGCTGCATGGAGGGCTTCGATGGGAGAGTGCCATGCATCCCTGGCGGCGACTCTCTCTCACAGTGCTTTCCATGGGGAAACACTGTGTGTGCCAAGTGTCTCCTGTGTGCAGAAAATCTCTCCCCAGGGCCAGAGGTGCAGGGAACCGTCTTTGTACCCAGAGCAATGTTCTAGGCAGGCCTCCCATGCTGGGGGAGCCTCCACTTCCCCAACTGTCCAACTGCCTCAGGAACACACTTCTAGGGAGTGTGGGTCTGACAGGCAGGGCAGATCGAGTGAGGCTCATGGATTGCAGGCAAAAGCCACTGCGCTGACCATTCCCCCTGGAAGTCGCAGCTGAAGGCTCTCTGCACCAGGCCCTAGCTGGAATGAGCCTGCAGCCTGGCCTCCAGTCCCAGGCTTGCCCTGGGCCCTGCTAGGATGGGATCCATCCCAGCCTCAGCACGGCCTCCCTAGGGCCTGTGCAGGCCTAGGCCACTGCCAGCCAGCGGGACCTCGATGGATTACCGTTCTTTCGAGGAGGCCCCAGGGTGTTGCCTGTGTGTCTCTTGCCCTGCTGGGACGCTGCAGGTCCAGAGGCTGTGTGTGCACGTGGCCACTGGGGCCTGAGCACAAAACAGTCATGACCCCACTTGCAAGCAGGATGCCTGCTGGCCCTTAGCTTCCTGAAACTTCCCCAGCTGTCTGCGCTGTCTTCACTGCTGGCAGGCCTGGGTGTGCACAGGCAAGTCTAGGCCAAGGAAACTGGGTGCTTGCATGCCGCTTGCTAGGAGGTCCTCCTAATGCATTCTGGTCTGGGGCACACACGCCCCTGGACCAGAAGCCTGCAAGGCAGCTGCAGCTTCACCATCCACAAAGTCCTGCAGCACTTGGCAGGGAGCCTTCTGCTATGCACAGCTTTCCCACTCCAAAGCCTTGCAGGAGTTCATGGATGCTCGGGCCTGCAGTGTTTTCCATCGGAGAGCTCTGGGTGCCCAAATCCTCCCCTGTGGCTTCCGAGCACCCTCCAACCCACATGCCCTTGGCACCCAGTCTGTTGCCGGAGGGTAGTCCTAAGCAAGACTCTCTAAGCTTTTGGAGCCAGCGTGCCTCCTGCTTGGAAAGCTCCTCAGGAACTCATTTGGAGCGAGGCTTCTGCTCCCATGCTTGTCGGCCAGCAGATGGTGCCAGTGCTCCACCAAAAAACTCTCGGCTTTGCCTTCAGCCAGGGTTCGCCTAGCTGAGCTCTCCTTGCCTCAAGCAGAAACTCCAGTGTGCATCCAGCCTACAGAAAGCAGAGTGCCTTTGCCTGAGCACTGCTATGTTGTGACAGGTCCCCGAAGGCCTCCTAGGGCCTTCTCTCCCCTGACACAGTCATGCCATTCAGCCCACCTGGCGAGCAATGGTCCACCTTGACAGGGCACACGGTGCAGCCTGGGTGTAGTTTCATGGTTGGCAAAGGGCAGATCCGGAAGCTGGGTGCCCACATGTGAATGGGGCCTGATGGGCCGAGCTGTCATTCCCTGCTTGCGAAGCAGGAGCTCTGGGGCCTGCAAGCTGCGTGCACATCCCCTCCCTGGCTGCCCTCTTGCTTCTCCTCTGCTGCCAAGCCTCTCACCCCACACGTGTGTCTCATCGAAAGGAGCAGGATGCTTGCCATTATTTGCAAGGAGCTCATCCCACAAGCCTCATTTCCTTGGAGGGGTCTGCGAAATGCTCCAGAGCCTCCAGAGGAGCTGCAGACTCTCCAAACAACAAGGGCAGCAGCCGAGTCTATGACAGCCTGCTGCATGGAGGGCTTCGATGGGAGAGTGCCATGCAACCCTGGCGGCGACTCTCTCTCACAGTGCTTTCCATGGGGAAACATTGTGTGTGCCAAGTGTCTCCTGTGTGCAGAAAATCTCTCCCCAGCACCAGAAGTGCAGGGAATCCTCTTTGGACACAGAGCAATGTTCTAGGAAGGCCTCCCATGGTGCGTGAGCCTCCACTTCCCCAACTGTCCAACTGCCTCAGGAACACATTTCTAGGGAGTGTGGGTCGCACAGGCAGGGTGGCTCGAGTGAGGAACGTGGATTGCAGGCAAAAGCCACTGCGCTGACCATTCCCCCTGGAAGTCGCAGCTGAAGGCTCTCTGCACCAGGCCCTAGCTGGAATGAGCCTGCAGCCTGGCCTCCAGTCCCAGGCTTGCCCTGGGCCCTGCTTGGTCAGGACCCATCCCAGCCTCAGCACGGCCACCCTAGGGCCTGTGCAGGCCTAGGCCACTGCCAGCCAGGAGGACCTCGTTGGAGCGCTGTTCATTCGAGAAGGACCCAGGGTGTTGCCTGTGTGTCTCTTGCACTGCTGGGATGCTGCAGGTCCAGAGGCTGTGTGTGCACGTGGCCACTGGGGCCTGAGCACAAAACAGTCATGGCCCCACTTTCAAGCAGGACGCCTGCTGGCCCATAGCCGCCGGCCACCCCCCCTTGCTGTCTGTGTTGTCTTCACTGCTGGCAGGCTTCTGTGTGCACAGGCCAGTCTATGCCAAGGAAACGAGGTGCTTGCTCGCCCCTTGCTAGGAGTTCCTCCTAACGCATTGTGGACTGGGGCACACACTCCCCTAGACCAGAAGCCTGCAAGGCAGCTGCAGCTTCGCAATCCACAAAGGCCTGCAGCACTTGGCAGAGAGCCTTCTGCTATGGATATCTTTCCCATCCAAAGCCTTGGAGGAGTTCATGGATGCTCGGGCCTGCAGCGTTTTCCATCGGAGAGCACTGGGTGCCCAAAGCCTCCCCTGTGGTTTCTGAGAACCTTCCAAAACACATGACCTTGGTACCCACTCTGTTGCCGGAGGGTAGTCCTAAGCAGAACTCTCGAAGCTTTTGGAGCCAGCATGCCTCCTGCTTGGAATGCTCCTCAGGAACTCATTTGGAGAGAGGCTTCTCCTCCCATGCTTGTCGGCCAGCAGATGGTGCCAGCGCTCCACCAAAAAACTCTCTGCTTTGCCTTCAGCCATGGATAGCCTAGCTGAACTCTCTCTGCCTCAAGTAGATACTGCAGGGTTCTTCCAGCCTACAGAAAGCAGAGTGCTTTTGCCTGAGCACTGCTATGCCATGGCAGCTCCCTGAAGGCCTCCTAGGGCCTTCTGTCCCCTAACACAGTCATGCCATTCATCCCATGCGGGGAGCAAAGTTCACCCTTGGCAGGGCTCAGGGTGCAGCCTGTGTGTGGTTTCATGGCTGGGAAAGGGCAGATCCACAAGCTGGGGGCCCACTTGTGAATGGGACCTGGTGGGCAGAGCCGGCATTCCCTGGCTGGGATGCAGGAGATCTGGGGCCTTCAAGCTGCATGCACATTCCCTTTCTGGCTGCCCCTCTTGCTTCTTTTCTGCTGCCAAGCCTCTCACACCACACGTGCGTCTCATTGCACGGAGCATGCTGCTTGCCCTTCTTCACAAGGACCTCAGCTCACAAGCCTCATTTCCTCGAAGGGGAGTGACAATTGACCCAGAGCCTCCAGAGGATCTGAAGTCTCTCCAGCCACCAAGGGAAGCAGCCGAATTGATGACAGCCTGCTGCATGGAGGGCTTCGATGGGAGAGTGCCATGCATCCCTGGCGGCGACTCTCTCTCACAGTGCTTTCCATGGGGAAACACTGTGTGTGCCAAGTGTCTCCTGTGTGCAGAAAATCTCTCCCCAGGGCCAGAGGTGCAGGGAACCGTCTTTGTACCCAGAGCAATGTTCTAGGCAGGCCTCCCATGCTGGGTGAGCCTCCACTTCCCCAACTGTCCAACTGCCTCAGGAACACACTTCTAGGGAGTGTGGGTCTGACAGGCAGGGCAGATCGAGTGAGGCTCATGGATTGCAGGCAAAAGCCACTGCGCTGACCATTCCCCCTGGAAGTCGCAGCTGAAGGCTCTCTGCACCAGGCCCTAGCTGGAATGAGCCTGCAGCCTGGCCTCCAGTCCCAGGCTTGCCCTGGGCCCTGCTAGGATGGGACCCATCCCAGCCTCAGCACGGCCTCCCTAGTGCCTGTGCAGGCCTAGGCCACTGCCAGCCAGCAGGACCTCGATGGATTACCATTCATTCGAGGATGCCCCAGGGTGTTGCCTGTGTGTCTCTTGCCCTGCTGGGACGCTGCAGGTCCAGAGGCTGTGTGTGCACGTGGCCACTGGGGCCTGAGCACAAAACAGTCATGACCCCACTTGCAAGCAGGATGCCTGCTGGCCCTTAGCTGCCTGAAACCTCCGCTTGCTTTCTGCGCTGTCTTCACTGCTGGCAGGCCTGGGTGTGCACAGGCAAGTCTAGGCCAAGGAAACTGGGTGCTTGCATGCCGCTTGCTAGGAGGTCATCCTAATGCATTCTGGTCTGGGGCACACACGCCCCTGGACCAGAAGCCTGCAAGGCAGCTGCAGCTTCACCATCCACAAAGTCCTGCAGCACTTGGCAGGGAGCCTTCTGCTATGCACAGCTTTCCCACTCCAAAGCCTTGCAGGAGTTCATGGATGCTCGGGCCTGCAGTGTTTTCCATCGGAGAGCTCTGGGTGCCCAAAACCTCCCCTGTGGCTTCCGAGCACCCTCCAACCCACATGCCCTTGGCACCCAGTCTGTTGCCGCAGGGTAGTCCTAAGCAAGACTCTCTAAGCTTTTGGAGCCAGCGTGCCTCCTGCTTGGAAAGCTCCTCAGGAACTCATTTGGAGCGAGGCTTCTGCTCCCATGCTTGTCGGCCAGCAGATGGTGCCAGCGCTCCACCAAAAAACTCTCTGCTTTGCCTTCAGCCAGGGTTCGCCTAGCTGAGCTCTCCTTGCCTCAAGCAGAAACTCCAGTGTGCATCCAGCCTACAGAAAGCAGAGTGCCTTTGCCTGAGCACTGCTATGTTGTGGCAGGTCCCCGAAGGCCTCCTAGGGCCTTCTCTCCCCTGACACAGTCGTGCCATTCAGCCCACCTGGCGAGCAATGGTCCACCTTGACAGGGCACACGGTGCAGCCTGGGTGTAGTTTCATGGTTGGGAAAGGGCAGATCCGGAAGCTGGGTGCCCACATGTGAATGGGGCCTGATGGGCCGAGCTGTCATTCCCTGCTTGCGAAGCAGGAGCTCTGGGGCCTGCAAGCTGCATGCACATCCCCTCCCTGGCTGCCCTCTTGCTTCTCCTCTGCTGCCAAGCCTCTCTCCCCACACGTGTGTCTCATCGAAAGGAGCAGGATGCTTGCCATTCTTTGCAAGGAGCTCATCCCACAAGCCTCATTTCCTTGGAGGGGTCTGCGAAATGCTCCAGAGCCTCCAGAGGAGCTGCAGACTCTCCAAACAACAAGGGCAGCAGCCGAGTCTATGACAGCCTGCTGCATGGAGGGCTTCGATGGGAGAGTGCCATGCAACCCTGGCGGCGACTCTCTCTCACAGTGCTTTCCATGGGGAAACATTGTGTGTGCCAAGTGTCTCCTGTGTGCAGAAAATCTCTCCCCAGCACCAGAAGTGCAGGGAATCCTCTTTGGACACAGAGCAATGTTCTAGGAAGGCCTCCCATGGTGCGTGAGCCTCCACTTCCCCAACTGTCCAACTGCCTCAGGAACACATTTCTAGGGAGTGTGGGTCGCACAGGCAGGGCGGCTCGAGTGAGGAACGTGGATTGCAGGCAAAAGCCACTGCGCTGACCATTCCCCCTGGAAGTCGCAGCTGAAGGCTCTCTGCACCAGGCCCTAGCTGGAATGAGCCTGCAGCCTGGCCTCCAGTCCCAGGCTTGCCCTGGGCCCTGCTTGGTCAGGACCCATCCCAGCCTCAGCACGGCCACCCTAGGGCCTGTGCAGGCCTAGGCCACTGCCAGCCAGGAGGACCTCGTTGGAGCGCTGTTCATTCAAGAAGGACCCAGGGTGTTGCCTGTGTGTCTCTTGCACTGCTGGGACGCTGCAGGTCCAGAGGCTGTGTGTGCACGTGGCCACTGGGGCCTGAGCACAAAACAGTCATGGCCCCACTTTCAAGCAGGACGCCTGCTGGCCCATAGCCGCCTGCCACCCCCCCTTGCTGTCTGTGTTGTCATCACTGCTGGCAGGCTTCTGTGTGCACAGGCCAGTCTATGCCAAGGAAACGAGGTGCTTGCTCGCCCCTTGCTAGGAGTTTCCCCTAACGCATTGTGGACTGGGGCACACACTCCCCTAGACCAGAAGCCTGCAAGGCAGCTGCAGCTTCGCAATCCACAAAGGCCTGCAGCACTTGGCAGAGAGCCTTCTGCTATGGATATCTTTCCCATCCAAAGCCTTGGAGGAGTTCATGGATGCTCGGGCCTGCAGCGTTTTCCATCGGAGAGCACTGGGTGCCCAAAGCCTCCCCTGTGGTTTCTGAGAACCTTCCAAAACACATGACCTTGGTACCCACTCTGTTGCCGGAGGGTAGTCCTAAGCAGAACTCTCGAAGCTTTTGGAGCCAGCATGCCTCCTGCTTGGAATGCTCCTCAGGAACTCATTTGGAGAGAGGCTTCTCCTCCCATGCTTGTCGGCCAACAGATGGTGCCAGCGCTCCACCAAAACACTCTCTGCTTTGCCTTCAGCCATGGATAGCCTAGCTGAACTCTCTCTGCCTCAAGTAGATACTGCAGGGTTCTTCCAGCCTACAGAAAGCAGAGTGCTTTTGCCTGAGCACTGCTATGCCATGGCAGCTCCCTGAAGGCCTCCTAGGGCCTTCTGTCCCCTAACACAGTCGTGCCATTCATCCCATGCGGGGAGCAAAGTTCACCCTTGGCAGGGCTCAGGGTGCAGCCTGTGTGTGGTTTCATGGCTGGGAAAGGGCAGATCCACAAGCTGGGGGCCCACTTGTGAATGGGACCTGGTGGGCAGAGCCGGCATTCCCTGGCTGGGATACAGGAGATCTGGGGCCTTCAAGCTGCATGCACATTCCCTTTCTGGCTGCCCCTCTTGCTTCTTCTCTGCTGCCAAGCCTCTCACACCACACGTGCGTCTCATTGCACGGAGCATGCTGCTTGCCCTTCTTCACAAGGACCTCAACTCACAAGCCTCATTTCCTCGAAGGGGAGTGACAATTGACCCAGAGCCTCCAGAGGAGCTGAAGTCTCTCCAGCCACCAAGGGAAGCAGCCGAATTGATGACAGCCTGCTGCATGGAGGGCTTCGATGGGAGAGTGCCATGCATCCCTGGCGGCGACTCTCTCTCACAGTGCTTTCCATGGGGAAACCCTGTGTGTGCCAAGTGTCTCCTGTGTGCAGAAAATCTCTCCCCAGGGCCAGAGGTGCAGGGAACCGTCTTTGTACCCAGAGCAATGTTCTAGGCAGGCCTCCCATGCTGGGTGAGCCTCCACTTCCCCAACTGTCCAACTGCCTCAGGAACACACTTCTAGGGAGTGTGGGTCTGACAGGCAGGGCAGATCGAGTGAGGCTCATGGATTGCAGGCAAAAGCCACTGCGCTGACCATTCCCCCTGGAAGTCGCAGCTGAAGGCTCTCTGCACCAGGCCCTAGCTGGAATGAGCCTGCAGCCTGGCCCCCAGTCCCAGGCTTGCCCTGGGCCCTGCTAGGATGGGACCCATCCCAGCCTCAGCACGGCCTCCCTAGGGCCTGTGCAGGCCTAGGCCACTGCCAGCCAGCAGGACCTCGATGGATTACCATTCATTCGAGGAGGCCCCAGGGTGTTGCCTGTGTGTCTCTTGCCCTGCTGGGATGCTGCAGGTCCAGAGGCTGTGTGTGCACGTGGCCACTGGGGCCTGAGCACAAAACAGTCATGACCCCACTTGCAAGCAGGATGCCTGCTGGCCCTTAGCTGCCTGAAACCTCCGCTTGCTGTCTGCGCTGTCTTCACTGCTGACAGGCCTGGGTGTGCACAGGCAAGTCTAGGCCAAGGAAACTGGGTGCTTGCATGCCGCTTGCTAGGAGGTCATCCTAATGCATTCTGGTCTGGGGCACACACGCCCCTGGACCAGAAGCCTGCAAGGCAGCTGCAGCTTCACCATCCACAAAGTCCTGCAGCACTTGGCAGGGAGCCTTCTGCTATGCACAGCTTTCCCACTCCAAAGCCTTGCAGGAGTTCATGGATGCTCGGGCCTGCAGTGTTTTCCATCGGAGAGCTCTGGGTGCCCAAAACCTCCCCTGTGGCTTCCGAGCACCCTCCAACCCACATGCCCTTGGCACCCAGTCTGTTGCCGCAGGGTAGTCCTAAGCAAGACTCTCTAAGCTTTTGGAGCCAGCGTGCCTCCTGCTTGGAAAGCTCCTCAGGAACTCATTTGGAGCGAGGCTTCTGCTCCCATGCTTGTCGGCCAGCAGATGGTGCCAGCGCTCCACCAAAAAACTCTCTGCTTTGCCTTCAGCCAGGGTTCGCCTAGCTGAGCTCTCCTTGCCTCAAGCAGAAACTCCAGTGTGCATCCAGCCTACAGAAAGCAGAGTGCCTTTGCCTGAGCACTGCTATGTTGTGGCAGGTCCCCGAAGGCCTCCTAGGGCCTTCTCTCCCCTGACACAGTCGTGCCATTCAGCCCACCTGGCGAGCAATGGTCCACCTTGACAGGGCACACGGTGCAGCCTGGGTGTAGTTTCATGGTTGGGAAAGGGCAGATCCGGAAGCTGGGTGCCCACATGTGAATCGGGCCTGATGGGCCGAGCTGTCATTCCCTGCTTGCGAAGCAGGAGCTCTGGGGCCTGCAAGCTGCATGCACATCCCCTCCCTGGCTGCCCTCTTGCTTCTCCTCTGCTGCCAAGCCTCTCTCCCCACACGTGGGTCTCATCGAAAGGAGCAGGATGCTTGCCATTCTTTGCAAGGAGCTCATCCCACAAGCCTCATTTCCTTGGAGGGGTCTGCGAAATGCTCCAGAGCCTCCAGAGGAGCTGCAGACTCTCCAAACAACAAGGGCAGCAGCCGAGTCTATGACAGCCTGCTGCATGGAGGGCTTCGATGGGAGAGTGCCATGCAACCCTGGCGGCGACTCTCTCTCACAGTGCTTTCCATGGGGAAACATTGTGTGTGCCAAGTGTCTCCTGTGTGCAGAAAATCTCTCCCCAGCACCAGAAGTGCAGGGAATCCTCTTTGGACACAGAGCAATGTTCTAGGAAGGCCTCCCATGGTGCGTGAGCCTCCACTTCCCCAACTGTCCAACTGCCTCAGGAACACATTTCTAGGGAGTGTGGGTCGCACAGGCAGGGCGGCTCGAGTGAGGAACGTGGATTGCAGGCAAAAGCCACTGCGCTGACCATTCCCCCTGGAAGTCGCAGCTGAAGGCTCTCTGCACCAGGCCCTAGCTGGAATGAGCCTGCAGCCTGGCCTCCAGTCCCAGGCTTGCCCTGGGCCCTGCTTGGTCAGGACCCATCCTAGCCTCAGCACGGCCACCCTAGGGCCTGTGCAGGCCTAGGCCACTGCCAGCCAGGAGGACCTCGTTGGAGCGCTGTTCATTCGAGAAGGACCCAGGGTGTTGCCTGTGTGTCTCTTGCACTGCTGGGACGCTGCAGGTCCAGAGGCTGTGTGTGCACGTGGCCACTGGGGCCTGAGCACAAAACAGTCATGGCCCCACTTTCAAGCAGGACTCCTGCTGGCCCATAGCCGCCTGCCACCCCCCCTTGCTGTCTGTGTTGTCTTCACTGCTGGCAGGCTTCTGTGTGCACAGGTCAGTCTATGCCAAGGAAACGAGGTGCTTGCTCGCCCCTTGCTAGGAATTCCTCCTAACGCATTGTGGACTGGGGCACACACTCCCCTAGACCAGAAGCCTGCAAGGCAGCTGCAGCTTCGCAATCCACAAAGGCCTGCAGCACTTGGCAGAGAGCCTTCTGCTATGGATATCTTTCCCATCCAAAGCCTTGGAGGAGTTCATGGATGCTCGGCCCTGCAGCGTTATCCATCGGAGAGCACTGGGTGCCCAAAGCCTCCCCTGTGGTTTCTGAGAACCTTCCAAAACACATGACCTTGGTACCCACTCTGTTGCCGGAGGGTAGTCCTAAGCAGAACTCTCGAAGCTTTTGGAGCCAGCATGCCTCCTGCTTGGAATGCTCCTCAGGAACTCATTTGGAGAGAGGCTTCTCCTCCCATGCTTGTCGGCCAACAGATGGTGCCAGCGCTCCACCAAAAAACTCTCTGCTTTGCCTTCAGCCATGGATAGCCTAGCTGAACTCTCTCTGCCTCAAGTAGATACTGCAGGGTTCTTCCAGCCTACAGAAAGCAGAGTGCTTTTGCCTGAGCACTGCTATGCCATGGCAGCTCCCTGAAGGCCTCCTAGGGCCTTCTGTCCCCTAACACAGTCGTGCCATTCATCCCATGCGGGGAGCAAAGTTCACCCTTGGCAGGGCTCAGGGTGCAGCCTGTGTGTGGTTTCATGGCTGGGAAAGGGCAGATCCACAAGCTGGGGGCCCACTTGTGAATGGGACCTGGTGGGCAGTGCCGGCATTCCCTGGCTGGGATGCAGGAGATCTGGGGCCTTCAAGCTGCATGCACATTCCCTTTCTGGCTGCCCCTCTTGCTTCTTCTCTGCTGCCAAGCCTCTCACACCACACGTGCGTCTCATTGCACGGAGCATGCTGCTTGCCCTTCTTCACAAGGACCTCAACTCACAAGCCTCATTTCCTCGAAGGGGAGTGACAATTGACCCAGAGCCTCCAGAGGAGCTGAAGTCTCTCCAGCCACCAAGGGAAGCAGCCGAATTGATGACAGCCTGCTGCATGGAGGGCTTCGATGGGAGAGTGCCATGCATCCCTGGCGGCGACTCTCTCTCACAGTGCTTTCCATGGGGAAACACTGTGTGTGCCAAGTGTCTCCTGTGTGCAGAAAATCTCTCCCCAGGGCCAGAGGTGCAGGGAACCGTCTTTGTACCCAGAGCAATGTTCTAGGCAGGCCTCCCATGCTGGGTGAGCCTCCACTTCCCCAGCTGTCCAACTGCCTCAGGAACACACTTCTAGGGAGTGTGGGTCTGACAGGCAGGGCAGATCGAGTGAGGCTCATGGATTGCAGGCAAAAGCCACTGCGCTGACCATTCCCCCTGGAAGTCGCAGCTGAAGGCTCTCTGCACCAGGCCCTAGCTGGAATGAGCCTGCAGCCTGGCCTCCAGTCCCAGGCTTGCCCTGGGCCCTGCTAGGATGGGACCCATCCCAGCCTCAGCACGGCCTCCCTAGGGCCTGTGCAGGCCTAGGCCACTGCCAGCCAGCAGGACCTCGATGGATTACCATTCATTCGAGGAGGCCCCAGGGTGTTGCCTGTGTGTCTCTTGCCCTGCTGGGACGCTGCAGGTCCAGAGGCTGTGTGTGCACGTGGCCACTGGGGCCTGAGCACAAAACAGTCATGACCCCACTTGCAAGCAGGATGCCTGCTGGCCCTTAGCTGCCTGAAACCTCTGCTTGCTGTCTGCGCTGTCTTCACTGCTGACAGGCCTGGGTGTGCACAGGCAAGTCTAGGCCAAGGAAACTGGGTGCTTGCATGCCGCTTGCTAGGAGGTCATCCTAATGCATTCTGGTCTGGGGCACACACGCCCCTGGACCAGAAGCCTGCAAGGCAGCTGCAGCTTCACCATCCACAAAGTCCTGCAGCACTTGGCAGGGAGCCTTCTGCTATGCACAGCTTTCCCACTCCAAAGCCTTGCAGGAGTTCATGGATGCTCGGGCCTGCAGTGTTTTCCATCGGAGAGCTCTGGGTGCCCAAAACCTCCCCTGTGGCTTCCGAGCACCCTCCAACCCACATGCCCTTGGCACCCAGTCTGTTGCCGCAGGGTAGTCCTAAGCAAGACTCTCTAAGCTTTTGGAGCCAGCGTGCCTCCTGCTTGGAAAGCTCCTCAGGAACTCATTTGGAGCGAGGCTTCTGCTCCCATGCTTGTCGGCCAGCAGATGGTGCCAGCGCTCCACCAAAAAACTCTCTGCTTTGCCTTCAGCCAGGGTTCGCCTAGCTGAGCTCTCCTTGCCTCAAGCAGAAACTCCAGTGTGCATCCAGCCTACAGAAAGCAGAGTGCCTTTGCCTGAGCACTGCTATGTTGTGGCAGGTCCCCGAAGGCCTCCTAGGGCCTTCTCTCCCCTGACACAGTCATGCCATTCAGCCCACCTGGCGAGCAATGGTCCACCTTGACAGGGCACACGGTGCAGCCTGGGTGTAGTTTCATGGTTGGGAAAGGGCAGATCCGGAAGCTGGGTGCCCACATGTGAATGGGGCCTGATGGGCCGAGCTGTCATTCCCTGCTTGCGAAGCAGGAGCTCTTGGGCCTGCAAGCTGCATGCACATCCCCTCCCTGGCTGCCCTCTTGCTTCTCCTCTGCTGCCAAGCCTCTCTCCCCACACGTGTGTCTCATCGAAAGGAGCAGGATGCTTGCCATTCTTTGCAAGGAGCTCATCCCACAAGCCTCATTTCCTTGGAGGGGTCTGCGAAATGCTCCAGAGCCTCCAGAGGAGCTGCAGACTCTCCAAACAACAAGGGCAGCAGCCGAGTCTATGACAGCCTGCTGCATGGAGGGCTTCGATGGGAGAGTGCCATGCAACCCTGGCGGCGACTCTCTCTCACAGTGCTTTCCATGGGGAAACATTGTGTGTGCCAAGTGTCTCCTGTGTGCAGAAAATCTCTCCCCAGCACCAGAAGTGCAGGGAATCCTCTTTGGACACAGAGCAATGTTCTAGGAAGGCCTCCCATGGTGCGTGAGCCTCCACTTCACCAACTGTCCAACTGCCTCAGGAACAGATTTCTAGGGAGTGTGGGTCGCACAGGCAGGGCGGCTCGAGTGAGGAACGTGGATTGCAGGCAAAAGCCACTGCGCTGACCATTCCCCCTGGAAGTCGCAGCTGAAGGCTCTCTGCACCAGGCCCTAGCTGGAATGAGCCTGCAGCCTGGCCTCCAGTCCCAGGCTTGCCCTGGGCCCTGCTTGGTCAGGACCCATCCCAGCCTCAGCATGGCCACCCTAGGGCCTGTGCAGGCCTAGGCCACTGCCAGCCAGCAGGACCTCGTTGGAGCACTGTTCATTCGAGAAGGACCCAGGGTGTTGCCTGTGTGTCTCTTGCACTGCTGGTACGCTGCAGGTTCAGAGGCTGTGTGTGCACGTGGCCACTGGGGCCTGAGCACAAAACAGTCATGGCCCCACTTTCAAGCAGGACGCCTGCCGGCCCATAGCCGCCTGCCACCCCCCCTTGCTGTCTGCGTTGTCTTCACTGCTGGCAGGCTTCTGTGTGCACAGGCCAGTCTATGCCAAGGAAACGAGGTGCTTGCTCGCCCCTTGCTAGGAGCTCCTCCTAACGCATTGTGGACCGGGGCACACACGCCCCTAGACCAGAAGCCTGCAAGGCAGCTGCAGCTT
Source organism: Hippopotamus amphibius kiboko (assembly GCF_030028045.1). Classification (NCBI taxonomy): domain Eukaryota; kingdom Metazoa; phylum Chordata; class Mammalia; order Artiodactyla; family Hippopotamidae; genus Hippopotamus; species Hippopotamus amphibius. The sequence continues at coordinate 121,467,616 of NC_080187.1, read as the reverse complement.
CGCAATCCACAAAGGCCTGCAGCACTTGACAGAGAGCCTTCTGCTATGGATATCTTTCCCATCCAAAGCCTTGGAGGAGTTCATGGATGCTCGGCCCTGCAGCGTTTTCCATCGGAGAGCACTGGGTGCCCAAAGCCTCCCCTGTGGTTTCTGAGAACCTTCCAAAACACATGACCTTGGTACCCACTCTGTTGCCGGAGGGTAGTCCTAAGCAGAACTCTCGAAGCTTTTGGAGCCAGCGTGCCTCCTGCTTGGAATGCTCCTCAGGAACTCATTTGGAGAGAGGCTTCTCCTCCCATGCTTGTCGGCCAACAGATGGTGCCAGCGCTCCACCAAAAAACTCTCTGCTTTGCCTTCAGCCATGGATAGCCTAGCTGAACTCTCTCTGCCTCAAGTAGATACTGCAGGGTTCTTCCAGCCTACAGAAAGCAGAGTGCTTTTGCCTGAGCACTGCTATGCCATGGCAGCTCCCTGAAGACCTCCTAGGGCCTTCTGTCCCCTAACACAGTCGTGCCATTCATCCCATGCGGGGAGCAAAGTTCACCCTTGGCAGGGCTCAGGGTGCAGCCTGTGTGTGGTTTCATGGCTGGGAAAGGGCAGATCCACAAGCTGGGGGCCCACTTGTGAATGGGACCTGGTGGGCAGAGCCGGCATTCCCTGGCTGGGATGCAGGAGATCTGGGGCCTTCAAGCTGCATGCACATCCCCTCTCTGGCAGCCGCTCTTGCTTCTTCTCTGCTGCCAAGCCTCTCACACCACACGTGCGTCTCATTGCACGGAGCATGCTGCTTGCCCTTCTTCACAAGGACCTCAACTCACAAGCCTCATTTCCTCGAAGGGGAGTGACAATTGACCCAGAGCCTCCAGAGGAGCTGAAGTCTCTCCAGCCACCAAGGGAAGCAGCCGAATTGATGACAGCCTGCTGCATGGAGGGCTTCGATGGGAGAGTGCCATGCATCCCTGGCGGCGACTCTCTCTCACAGTGCTTTCCATGGGGAAACCCTGTGTGTGCCAAGTGTCTCCTGTGTGCAGAAAATCTCTCCCCAGGGCCAGAGGTGCAGGGAACCGTCTTTGTACCCAGAGCAATGTTCTAGGCAGGCCTCCCATGCTGGGTGAGCCTCCACTTCCCCAACTGTCCAACTGCCTCAGGAACACATTTCTAGGGAGTGTGGGTCTGACAGGCAGGGCAGATCGAGTGAGGCTCATGGATTGCAGGCAAAAGCCACTGCGCTGACCATTCCCCCTGGAAGTCGCAGCTGAAGGCTCTCTGCACCAGGCCCTAGCTGGAATGAGCCTGCAGCCTGGCCTCCAGTCCCAGGCTTGCCCTGGGCCCTGCTAGGATGGGACCCATCCCAGCCTCAGCACGGCCTCCCTAGGGCCTGTGCAGGCCTAGGCCACTGCCAGCCAGCAGGACCTCGATGGATTACCATTCATTCGAGGAGGCCCCAGGGTGTTGCCTGTGTGTCTCTTGCCCTGCTGGGACGCTGCAGGTCCAGAGGCTGTGTGTGCACGTGGCCACTGGGGCCTGAGCACAAAACAGTCATGACCCCACTTGCAAGCAGGATGCATGCTGGCCCTTAGCTGCCTGAAACCTCCGCTTGCTGTCTGCGCTGTCTTCACTGCTGACAGGCCTGGGTGTGCACAGGCAAGTCTAGGCCAAGGAAACTGGGTGCTTGCATGCCGCTTGCTAGGAGGTCCTCCTAATGCATTCTGGTCTGGGGCACACACGCCCCTGGACCAGAAGCCTGCAAGGCAGCTGCAGCTTCACCATCCACAAAGTCCTGCAGCACTTGGCAGGGAGCCTTCTGCTATGCACAGCTTTCCCACTCCAAAGCCTTGCAGGAGTTCATGGATGCTCGGGCCTGCAGTGTTTTCCATCGGAGAGCTCTGGGTGCCCAAAACCTCCCCTGTGGCTTCCGAGCACCCTCCAACCCACATGCCCTTGGCACCCAGTCTGTTGCCGCAGGGTAGTCCTAAGCAAGACTCTCTAAGCTTTTGGAGCCAGCGTGCCTCCTGCTTGGAAAGCTCCTCAGGAACTCATTTGGAGCGAGGCTTCTGCTCCCATGCTTGTCGGACAGCAGATGGTGCCAGCGCTCCACCAAAAAACTCTCTGCTTTGCCTTCAGCCAGGGTTCGCCTAGCTGAGCTCTCCTTGCCTCAAGCAGAAACTCCAGTGTGCATCCAGCCTACAGAAAGCAGAGTGCCTTTGCCTGAGCACTGCTATGTTGTGGCAGGTCCCCGAAGGCCTCCTAGGGCCTTCTCTCCCCTGACACAGTCATGCCATTCAGCCCACCTGGCGAGCAATGGTCCACCTTGACAGGGCACACGGTGCAGCCTGGGTGTAGTTTCATGGTTGGGAAAGGGCAGATCCGGAAGCTGGGTGCCCACATGTGAATGGGGCCTGATGGGCCGAGCTGTCATTACCTGCTTGCGAAGCAGGAGCTCTGGGGCCTGCAAGCTGCGTGCACATCCCCTCCCTGGCTGCCCTCTTGCTTCTCCTCTGCTGCCAAGCCTCTCTCCCCACACGTGGGTCTCATCGAAAGGAGCAGGATGCTTGCCATTCTTTGCAAGGAGCTCATCCCACAAGCCTCATTTCCTTGGAGGGGTCTGCGAAATGCTCCAGAGCCTCCAGAGGAGCTGCAGACTCTCCAAACAACAAGGGCAGCAGCCGAGTCTATGACAGCCTGCTGCATGGAGGGCTTCGATGGGAGAGTGCCATGCAACCCTGGCGGCGACTCTCTCTCACAGTGCTTTCCATGGGGAAACATTGTGTGTGCCAAGTGTCTCCTGTGTGCAGAAAATCTCTCCCCAGCACCAGAAGTGCAGGGAATCCTCTTTGGACACAGAGCAATGTTCTAGGAAGGCCTCCCATGGTGCGTGAGCCTCCACTTCCCCAACTGTCCAACTGCCTCAGGAACACATTTCTAGGGAGTGTGGGTCGCACAGGCAGGGCGGCTCGAGTGAGGAACGTGGATTGCAGGCAAAAGCCACTGCGCTGACCATTCCCCCTGGAAGTCGCAGCTGAAGGCTCTCTGCACCAGGCCCTAGCTGGAATGAGCCTGCAGCCTGGCCTCCAGTCCCAGGCTTGCCCTGGGCCCTGCTTGGCCAGGACCCATCCCAGCCTCAGCACGGCCACCCTAGGGCCTGTGCAGGCCTAGGCCACTGCCAGCCAGGAGGACCTCGTTGGAGCGCTGTTCATTCGAGAAGGACCCAGGGTGTTGCCTGTGTGTCTCTTGCACTGCTGGGACGCTGCAGGTCCAGAGGCTGTGTGTGCACGTGGCCACTGGGGCCTGAGCACAAAACAGTCATGGCCCCACTTTCAAGCAGGACGCCTGCCGGCCCATAGCCGCCTGCCACCCCCCCTTGCTGTCTGCGTTGTCTTCACTGCTGGCAGGCTTCTGTGTGCACAGGCCAGTCTATGCCAAGGAAACGAGGTGCTTGCTCGCCCCTTGCTAGGAGCTCCTCCTAACGCATTGTGGACCGGGGCACACACGCCCCTAGACCAGAAGCCTGCAAGGCAGCTGCAGCTTCGCAATCCACAAAGGCCTGCAGCACTTGGCAGAGAGCCTTCTGCTATGGATATCTTTCCCATCCAAAGCCTTGGAGGAGTTCATGGATGCTCGGCCCTGCAGCGTTTTCCATCGGAGAGCACTGGGTGCCCGAAGCCTCCTCTGTGGTTTCTGAGAACCTTCCAAAACACATGACCTTGGTACCCACTCTGTTGCCGGAGGGTAGTCCTAAGCAGAACTCTCGAAGCTTTTGGAGCCAGCGTGCCTCCTGCTTGGAAAGCTCCTCAGGAACTCATTTGGAGAGAGGCTTCTCCTCCCATGCTTGTCGGCCAACAGATGGTGCCAGCGCTCCACCAAAAAACTCTCTGCTTTGCCTTCAGCCATGGATAGCCTAGCTGAACTCTCTCTGCCTCAAGTAGATACTGCAGGGTTCTTCCAGCCTACAGAAAGCAGAGTGCTTTTGCCTGAGCACTGCTATGCCATGGCAGCTCCCTGAAGGCCTCCTAGGGCCTTCTGTCCCCTAACACAGTCGTGCCATTCATCCCATGCGGGGAGCAAAGTTCACCCTTGGCAGGGCTCAGGGTGCAGCCTGTGTGTGGTTTCATGGCTGGGAAAGGGCAGATCCACAAGCTGGGGGCCCACTTGTGAATGGGACCTGGTGGGCAGAGCCGGCATTCCCTGGCTGGGATGCAGGAGATCTGGGGCCTTCAAGCTGCATGCACATCCCCTCTCTGGCAGCCGCTCTTGCTTCTTCTCTGCTGCCAAGCCTCTCACACCACACGTGCGTCTCATTGCACGGAGCATGCTGCTTGCCCTTCTTCACAAGGACCTCAACTCACAAGCCTCATTTCCTCGAAGGGGAGTGACAATTGACCCAGAGCCTCCAGAGGAGCTGAAGTCTCTCCAGCCACCAAGGGAAGCAGCCGAATTGATGACAGCCTGCTGCATGGAGGGCTTCGATGGGAGAGTGCCATGCATCCCTGGCGGCGACTCTCTCTCACAGTGCTTTCCATGGGGAAACCCTGTGTGTGCCAAGTGTCTCCTGTGTGCAGAAAATCTCTCCCCAGGGCCAGAGGTGCAGGGAACCGTCTTTGTACCCAGAGCAATGTTCTAGGCAGGCCTCCCATGCTGGGTGAGCCTCCACTTCCCCAACTGTCCAACTGCCTCAGGAACACACTTCTAGGGAGTGTGGGTCTGACAGGCAGGGCAGATCGAGTGAGGCTCATGGATTGCAGGCAAAAGCCACTGCGCTGACCATTCCCCCTGGAAGTCGCAGCTGAAGGCTCTCTGCACCAGGCCCTAGCTGGAATGAGCCTGCAGCCTGGCCTCCAGTCCCAGGCTTGCCCTGGGCCCTGCTAGGATGGGACCCATCCCAGCCTCAGCACAGCCTCCCTAGGGCCTGTGCAGGCCTAGGCCACTGCCAGCCAGCAGGACCTCGATGGATTACCATTCATTCGAGGAGGCCCCAGGGTGTTGCCTGTGTGTCTCTTGCCCTGCTGGGACGCTGCAGGTCCAGAGGCTGTGTGTGCACGTGGCCACTGGGGCCTGAGCACAAAACAGTCATGACCCCACTTGCAAGCAGGATGCCTGCTGGCCCTTAGCTGCCTGAAACCTCCGCTTGCTGTCTGCGCTGTCTTCACTGCTGACAGGCCTGGGTGTGCACAGGCAAGTCTAGGCCAAGGAAACTGGGTGCTTGCATGCCGCTTGCTAGGAGGTCCTCCTAATGCATTCTGGTCTGGGGCACACACGCCCCTGGACCAGAAGCCTGCAAGGCAGCTGCAGCTTCACCATCCACAAAGTCCTGCAGCACTTGGCAGGGAGCCTTCTGCTATGCACAGCTTTCCCACTCCAAAGCCTTGCAGGAGTTCATGGATGCTCGGGCCTGCAGTGTTTTCCATCGGAGAGCTCTGGGTGCCCAAAACCTCCCCTGTGGCTTCCGAGCACCCTCCAACCCACATGCCCTTGGCACCCAGTCTGTTGCCGCAGGGTAGTCCTAAGCAAGACTCTCTAAGCTTTTGGAGCCAGCGTGCCTCCTGCTTGGAAAGCTCCTCAGGAACTCATTTGGAGCGAGGCTTCTGCTCCCATGCTTGTCGGACAGCAGATGGTGCCAGCGCTCCACCAAAAAACTCTCTGCTTTGCCTTCAGCCAGGGTTCGCCTAGCTGAGCTCTCCTTGCCTCAAGCAGAAACTCCAGTGTGCATCCAGCCTACAGAAAGCAGAGTGCCTTTGCCTGAGCACTGCTATGTTGTGGCAGGTCCCCGAAGGCCTCCTAGGGCTTTCTCTCCCCTGACACAGTCATGCCATTCAGCCCACATGGCGAGCAATGGTCCACCTTGACAGGGCACACGGTGCAGCCTGGGTGTAGTTTCATGGTTGGCAAAGGGCAGATCCGGAAGCTGGGTGCCCACATGTGAATGGGGCCTGATGGGCCGAGCTGTCATTCCCTGCTTGCGAAGCAGGAGCTCTGGGGCCTGCAAGCTGCGTGCACATCCCCTCCCTGGCTGCCCTCTTGCTTCTCCTCTGCTGCCAAGCCTCTCTCCCCACACGTGGGTCTCATCGAAAGGAGCAGGATGCTTGCCATTCTTTGCAAGGAGCTCATCCCACAAGCCTCATTTCCTTGGAGGGGTCTGCGAAATGCTCCAGAGCCTCCAGAGGAGCTGCAGACTCTCCAAACAACAAGGGCAGCAGCCGAGTCTATGACAGCCTGCTGCATGGAGGGCTTCGATGGGAGAGTGCCATGCAACCCTGGCGGCGACTCTCTCTCACAGTGCTTTCCATGGGGAAACATTGTGTGTGCCAAGTGTCTCCTGTGTGCAGAAAATCTCTCCCCAGCACCAGAAGTGCAGGGAATCCTCTTTGGACACAGAGCAATGTTCTAGGAAGGCCTCCCATGGTGCGTGAGCCTCCACTTCCCCAACTGTCCAACTGCCTCAGGAACACATTTCTAGGGAGTGTGGGTCGCACAGGCAGGGCGGCTCGAGTGAGGAACGTGGATTGCAGGCAAAAGCCACTGCGCTGACCATTCCCCCTGGAAGTCGCAGCTGAAGGCTCTCTGCACCAGGCCCTAGCTGGAATGAGCCTGCAGCCTGGCCTCCAGTCCCAGGCTTGCCCTGGGCCCTGCTTGGCCAGGACCCATCCCAGCCTCAGCACGGCCACCCTAGGGCCTGTGCAGGCCTAGGCCACTGCCAGCCAGGAGGACCTCGTTGGAGCGCTGTTCATTCGAGAAGGACCCAGGGTGTTGCCTGTGTGTCTCTTGCACTGCTGGGATGCTGCAGGTCCAGAGGCTGTGTGTGCACGTGGCCACTGGGGCCTGAGCACAAAACAGTCATGGCCCCACTTTCAAGCAGGACGCCTGCCGGCCCATAGCCGCCTGCCACCCCCCCTTGCTGTCTGCGTTGTCTTCACTGCTGGCAGGCTTCTGTGTGCACAGGCCAGTCTATGCCAAGGAAACGAGGTGCTTGCTCGCCCCTTGCTAGGAGCTCCTCCTAACGCATTGTGGACCGGGGCACACACGCCCCTAGACCAGAAGCCTGCAAGGCAGCTGCAGCTTCGCAATCCACAAAGGCCTGCAGCACTTGGCAGAGAGCCTTCTGCTATGGATATCTTTCCCATCCAAAGCCTTGGAGGAGTTCATGGATGCTCGGCCCTGCAGCGTTTTCCATCGGAGAGCACTGGGTGCCCGAAGCCTCCTCTGTGGTTTCTGAGAACCTTCCAAAACACATGACCTTGGTACCCACTCTGTTGCCGGAGGGTAGTCCTAAGCAGAACTCTCGAAGCTTTTGGAGCCAGCGTGCCTCCTGCTTGGAAAGCTCCTCAGGAACTCATTTGGAGAGAGGCTTCTCCTCCCATGCTTGTCGGCCAACAGATGGTGCCAGCGCTCCACCAAAAAACTCTCTGCTTTGCCTTCAGCCATGGATAGCCTAGCTGAACTCTCTCTGCCTCAAGTAGATACTGCAGGGTTCTTCCAGCCTACAGAAAGCAGAGTGCTTTTGCCTGAGCACTGCTATGCCATGGCAGCTCCCTGAAGGCCTCCTAGGGCCTTCTGTCCCCTAACACAGTCGTGCCATTCATCCCATGCGGGGAGCAAAGTTCACCCTTGGCAGGGCTCAGGGTGCAGCCTGTGTGTGGTTTCATGGCTGGGAAAGGGCAGATCCACAAGCTGGGGGCCCACTTGTGAATGGGACCTGGTGGGCAGAGCCGGCATTCCCTGGCTGGGATGCAGGAGATCTGGGGCCTTCAAGCTGCATGCACATCCCCTCTCTGGCTGCCCCTCTTGCTTCTTCTCTGCTGCCAAGCCTCTCACACCACACGTGCGTCTCATTGCACGGAGCATGCTGCTTGCCCTTCTTCACAAGGACCTCAACTCACAAGCCTCATTTCCTCGAAGGGGAGTGACAATTGACCCAGAGCCTCCAGAGGAGCTGAAGTCTCTCCAGCCACCAAGGGAAGCAGCCGAATTGATGACAGCCTGCTGCATGGAGGGCTTCGATGGGAGAGTGCCATGCATCCCTGGCGGCGACTCTCTCTCACAGTGCTTTCCATGGGGAAACCCTGTGTGTGCCAAGTGTCTCCTGTGTGCAGAAAATCTCTCCCCAGGGCCAGAGGTGCAGGGAACCGTCTTTGTACCCAGAGCAATGTTCTAGGCAGGCCTCCCATGCTGGGTGAGCCTCCACTTCCCCAACTGTCCAACTGCCTCAGGAACACACTTCTAGGGAGTGTGGGTCTGACAGGCAGGGCAGATCGAGTGAGGCTCATGGATTGCAGGCAAAAGCCACTGCGCTGACCATTCCCCCTGGAAGTCGCAGCTGAAGGCTCTCTGCACCAGGCCCTAGCTGGAATGAGCCTGCAGCCTGGCCTCCAGTCCCAGGCTTGCCCTGGGCCCTGCTAGGATGGGACCCATCCCAGCCTCAGCACAGCCTCCCTAGGGCCTGTGCAGGCCTAGGCCACTGCCAGCCAGCAGGACCTCGATGGATTACCATTCATTCGAGGAGGCCCCAGGGTGTTGCCTGTGTGTCTCTTGCCCTGCTGGGACGCTGCAGGTCCAGAGGCTGTGTGTGCACGTGGCCACTGGGGCCTGAGCACAAAACAGTCATGACCCCACTTGCAAGCAGGATGCCTGCTGGCCCTTAGCTGCCTGAAACCTCCGCTTGCTGTCTGCGCTGTCTTCACTGCTGACAGGCCTGGGTGTGCACAGGCAAGTCTAGGCCAAGGAAACTGGGTGCTTGCATGCCGCTTGCTAGGAGGTCCTCCTAATGCATTCTGGTCTGGGGCACACACGCCCCTGGACCAGAAGCCTGCAAGGCAGCTGCAGCTTCACCATCCACAAAGTCCTGCAGCACTTGGCAGGGAGCCTTCTGCTATGCACAGCTTTCCCACTCCAAAGCCTTGCAGGAGTTCATGGATGCTCGGGCCTGCAGTGTTTTCCATCGGAGAGCTCTGGGTGCCCAAAACCTCCCCTGTGGCTTCCGAGCACCCTCCAACCCACATGCCCTTGGCACCCAGTCTGTTGCCGCAGGGTAGTCCTAAGCAAGACTCTCTAAGCTTTTGGAGCCAGCGTGCCTCCTGCTTGGAAAGCTCCTCAGGAACTCATTTGGAGCGAGGCTTCTGCTCCCATGCTTGTCGGCCAGCAGATGGTGCCAGCGCTCCACCAAAAAACTCTCTGCTTTGCCTTCAGCCAGGGTTCGCCTAGCTGAGCTCTCCTTGCCTCAAGCAGAAACTCCAGTGTGCATCCAGCCTACAGAAAGCAGAGTGCCTTTGCCTGAGCACTGCTATGTTGTGGCAGGTCCCCGAAGGCCTCCTAGGGCCTTCTCTCCCCTGACACAGTCATGCCATTCAGCCCACCTGGCGAGCAATGGTCCACCTTGACAGGGCACACGGTGCAGCCTGGGTGTAGTTTCATGGTTGGGAAAGGGCAGATCCGGAACCTGGGTGCCCACATGTGAATGGGGCCTGATGGGCCGAGCTGTCATTCCCTGCTTGCGAAGCAGGAGCTCTGGGGCCTGCAAGCTGCGTGCACATCCCCTCCCTGGCTGCCCTCTTGCTTCTCCTCTGCTGCCAAGCCTCTCTCCCCACACGTGGGTCTCATCGAAAGGAGCAGGATGCTTGCCATTCTTTGCAAGGAGCTCATCCCACAAGCCTCATTTCCTTGGAGGGGTCTGCGAAATGCTCCAGAGCCTCCAGAGGAGCTGCAGACTCTCCAAACAACAAGGGCAGCAGCCGAGTCTATGACAGCCTGCTGCATGGAGGGCTTCGATGGGAGAGTGCCATGCAACCCTGGCGGCGACTCTCTCTCACAGTGCTTTCCATGGGGAAACATTGTGTGTGCCAAGTGTCTCCTGTGTGCAGAAAATCTCTCCCCAGCACCAGAAGTGCAGGGAATCCTCTTTGGACACAGAGCAATGTTCTAGGAAGGCCTCCCATGGTGCGTGAGCCTCCACTTCCCCAACTGTCCAACTGCCTCAGGAACACATTTCTAGGGAGTGTGGGTCGCACAGGCAGGGCGGCTCGAGTGAGGAACGTGGATTGCAGGCAAAAGCCACTGCGCTGACCATTCCCCCTGGAAGTCGCAGCTGAAGGCTCTCTGCACCAGGCCCTAGCTGGAATGAGCCTGCAGCCTGGCCTCCAGTCCCAGGCTTGCCCTGGGCCCTGCTTGGCCAGGACCCATCCCAGCCTCAGCACGGCCACCCTAGGGCCTGTGCAGGCCTAGGCCACTGCCAGCCAGGAGGACCTCGTTGGAGCGCTGTTCATTCGAGAAGGACCCAGGGTGTTGCCTGTGTGTCTCTTGCACTGCTGGGACGCTGCAGGTCCAGAGGCTGTGTGTGCACGTGGCCACTGGGGCCTGAGCACAAAACAGTCATGGCTCCACTTTCAAGCAGGACGCCTGCCGGCCCATAGCCGCCTGCCACCCCCCCTTGCTGTCTGCGTTGTCTTCACTGCTGGCAGGCTTCTGTGTGCACAGGCCAGTCTATGCCAAGGAAACGAGGTGCTTGCTCGCCCCTTGCTAGGAGCTCCTCCTAACGCATTGTGGACCGGGGCACACACGCCCCTAGACCAGAAGCCTGCAAGGCAGCTGCAGCTTCACAATCCACAAAGGCCTGCAGCACTTGGCAGAGAGCCTTCTGCTATGGATATCTTTCCCATCCAAAGCCTTGGAGGAGTTCATGGATGCTCGGCCCTGCAGCGTTTTCCATCGGAGAGCACTGGGTGCCCAAAGCCTCCCCTGTGGTTTCTGAGAACCTTCCAAAACACATGACCTTGGTACCCACTCTGTTGCCGGAGGGTAGTCCTAAGCAGAACTCTCGAAGCTTTTGGAGCCAGCGTGCCTCCTGCTTGGAAAGCTCCTCAGGAACTCATTTGGAGAGAGGCTTCTCCTCCCATGCTTGTCGGCCAACAGATGGTGCCAGCGCTCCACCAAAAAACTCTCTGCTTTGCCTTCAGCCATGGATAGCCTAGCTGAACTCTCTCTGCCTCAAGTAGATACTGCAGGGTTCTTCCAGCCTACAGAAAGCAGAGTGCTTTTGCCTGAGCACTGCTATGCCATGGCAGCTCCCTGAAGGTCTCCTAGGGCCTTCTGTCCCCTAACACAGTCGTGCTATTCATCCCATGCGGGGAGCAAAGTTCACCCTTGGCAGGGCTCAGGGTGCAGCCTGTGTGTGGTTTCATGGCTGGGAAAGGGCAGATCCACAAGCTGGGGGCCCACTTGTGAATGGGACCTGGTGGGCAGAGCCGGCATTCCCTGGCTGGGATGCAGGAGATCTGGGGCCTTCAAGCTGCATGCACATCCGCTCTCTGGCTGCCCCTCTTGCTTCTTCTCTGCTGCCAAGCCTCTCATACCACACGTGCGTCTCATTGCACGGAGCATGCTGCTTGCCCTTCTTCACAAGGACCTCAACTCACAAGCCTCATTTCCTCGAAGGGGAGTGACAATTGACCCAGAGCCTCCAGAGGAGCTGAAGTCTCTCCAGCCACCAAGGGAAGCAGCCGAATTGATGACAGCCTGCTGCATGGAGGGCTTCGATGGGAGAGTGCCATGCATCCCTGGCGGCGACTCTCTCTCACAGTGCTTTCCATGGGGAAACCCTGTGTGTGCCAAGTGTCTCCTGTGTGCAGAAAATCTCTCCCCAGGGCCAGAGGTGCAGGGAACCGTCTTTGTACCCAGAGCAATGTTCTAGGCAGGCCTCCCATGCTGGGTGAGCCTCCACTTCCCCAACTGTCCAACTGCCTCAGGAACACACTTCTAGGGAGTGTGGGTCTGACAGGCAGGGCAGATCGAGTGAGGCTCATGGATTGCAGGCAAAAGCCACTGCGCTGACCATTCCCCCTGGAAGTCGCAGCTGAAGGCTCTCTGCACCAGGCCCTAGCTGGAATGAGCCTGCAGCCTGGCCTCCAGTCCCAGGCTTGCCCTGGGCCCTGCTAGGATGGGACCCATCCCAGCCTCAGCACGGCCTCCCTAGGGCCTGTGCAGGCCTAGGCCACTGCCAGCCAGCAGGACCTCGATGGATTACCATTCATTCGAGGAGGCCCCAGGGTGTTGCCTGTGTGTCTCTTGCCCTGCTGGGACGCTGCAGGTCCAGAGGCTGTGTGTGCACGTGGCCACTGGGGCCTGAGCACAAAACAGTCATGACCCCACTTGCAAGCAGGATGCCTGCTGGCCCTTAGCTGCCTGAAACCTCCGCTTGCTGTCTGCGCTGTCTTCACTGCTGACAGGCCTGGGTGTGCACAGGCAAGTCTAGGCCAAGGAAACTGGGTGCTTGCATGCTGCTTGCTAGGAGGTCCTCCTAATGCATTCTGGTCTGGGGCACACACGCCCCTGGACCAGAAGCCTGCAAGGCAGCTGCAGCTTCACCATCCACAAAGTCCTGCAGCACTTGGCAGGGAGCCTTCTGCTATGCACAGCTTTCCCACTCCAAAGCCTTGCAGGAGTTCATGGATGCTCGGGCCTGCAGTGTTTTCCATCGGAGAGCTCTGGGTGCCCAAAACCTCCCCTGTGGCTTCCGAGCACCCTCCAACCCACATGCCCTTGGCACCCAGTCTGTTGCCGGAGGGTAGTCCTAAGCAAGACTCTCTAAGCTTTTGGAGCCAGCGTGCCTCCTGCTTGGAAAGCTCCTCAGGAACTCATTTGGAGCGAGGCTTCTGCTCCCATGCTTGTCGGCCAGCAGATGGTGCCAGTGCTCCACCAAAAAACTCTCTGCTTTGCCTTCAGCCAGGGTTCGCCTAGCTGAGCTCTCCTTGCCTCAAGCAGAAACTCCAGTGTGCATCCAGCCTACAGAAAGCAGAGTGCCTTTGCCTGAGCACTGCTATGTTGTGGCAGGTCCCCGAAGGCCTCCTAGGGCCTTCTCTCCCCTGACACAGTCATGCCATTCAGCCCACCTGGCGAGCAATGGTCCACCTTGACAGGGCACACGGTGCAGCCTGGGTGTAGTTTCATGGTTGGGAAAGGGCAGATCTGGAAGCTGGGTGCCCACATGTGAATGGGGCCTGATGGGCTGAGCTGTCATTCCCTGCTTGCGAAGCAGGAGCTCTGGGGCCTGCAAGCTGCGTGCACATCCCCTCCCTGGCTGCCCTCTTGCTTCTCCTCTGCTGCCAAGCCTCTCTCCCCACACGTGGGTCTCATCGAAAGGAGCAGGATGCTTGCCATTCTTTGCAAGGAGCTCATCCCACAAGCCTCATTTCCTTGGAGGGGTCTGCGAAATGCTCCAGAGCCTCCAGAGGAGCTGCAGACTCTCCAAACAACAAGGGCAGCAGCCGAGTCTATGACAGCCTGCTGCATGGAGGGCTTCGATGGGAGAGTGCCATGCAACCCTGGCGGCGACTCTCTCTCACAGTGCTTTCCATGGGGAAACATTGTGTGTGCCAAGTGTCTCCTGTGTGCAGAAAATCTCTCCCCAGCACCAGAAGTGCAGGGAATCCTCTTTGGACACAGAGCAATGTTCTAGGAAGGCCTCCCATGGTGCGTGAGCCTCCACTTCCCCAACTGTCCAACTGCCTCAGGAACACATTTCTAGGGAGTGTGGGTCGCACAGGCAGGGCGGCTCGAGTGAGGAACGTGGATTGCAGGCAAAAGCCGCTGCGCTGACCATTCCCCCTGGAAGTCGCAGCTGAAGGCTCTCTGCACCAGGCCCTAGCTGGAATGAGCCTGCAGCCTGGCCTCCAGTCCCAGGCTTGCCCTGGGCCCTGCTTGGCCAGGACCCATCCCAGCCTCAGCACGGCCACCCTAGGGCCTGTGCAGGCCTAGGCCACTGCCAGCCAGGAGGACCTCGTTGGAGCGCTGTTCATTCGAGAAGGACCCAGGGTGTTGCCTGTGTGTCTCTTGCACTGCTGGGACGCTGCAGGTCCAGAGGCTGTGTGTGCACGTGGCCACTGGGGCCTGAGCACAAAACAGTCATGGCCCCACTTTCAAGCAGGACGCCTGCCGGCCCATAGCCGCCTGCCACCCCCCCTTGCTGTCTGCGTTGTCTTCACTGCTGGCAGGCTTCTGTGTGCACAGGCCAGTCTATGCCAAGGAAACGAGGTGCTTGCTCGCCCCTTGCTAGGAGCTCCTCCTAACGCATTGTGGACCGGGGCACACACGCCCCTAGACCAGAAGCCTGCAAGGCAGCTGCAGCTTCGCAATCCACAAAGGCCTGCAGCACTTGGCAGAGAGCCTTCTGCTATGGATATCTTTCCCATCCAAAGCCTTGGAGGAGTTCATGGATGCTCGGCCCTGCAGCGTTTTCCATCGGAGAGCACTGGGTGCCCAAAGCCTCCTCTGTGGTTTCTGAGAACCTTCCAAAACACATGACCTTGGTACCCACTCTGTTGCCGGAGGGTAGTCCTAAGCAGAACTCTCGAAGCTTTTGGAGCCAGCGTGCCTCCTGCTTGGAAAGCTCCTCAGGAACTCATTTGGAGAGAGGCTTCTCCTCCCATGCTTGTCGGCCAACAGATGGTGCCAGCGCTCCACCAAAAAACTCTCTGCTTTGCCTTCAGCCATGGATAGCCTAGCTGAACTCTCTCTGCCTCAAGTAGATACTGCAGGGTTCTTCCAGCCTACAGAAAGCAGAGTGCTTTTGCCTGAGCACTGCTATGCCATGGCAGCTCCCTGAAGGCCTCCTAGGGCCTTCTGTCCCCTAACACAGTCGTGCCATTCATCCCATGCGGGGAGCAAAGTTCACCCTTGGCAGGGCTCAGGGTGCAGCCTGTGTGTGGTTTCATGGCTGGGAAAGGGCAGATCCACAAGCTGGGGGCCCACTTGTGAATGGGACCTGGTGGGCAGAGCCGGCATTCCCTGGCTGGGATGCAGGAGATCTGGGGCCTTCAAGCTGCATGCACATCCCCTCTCTGGCAGCCGCTCTTGCTTCTTCTCTGCTGCCAAGCCTCTCACACCACACGTGCGTCTCATTGCACGGAGCATGCTGCTTGCCCTTCTTCACAAGGACCTCAACTCACAAGCCTCATTTCCTCGAAGGGGAGTGACAATTGACCCAGAGCCTCCAGAGGAGCTGAAGTCTCTCCAGCCACCAAGGGAAGCAGCCGAATTGATGACAGCCTGCTGCATGGAGGGCTTCGATGGGAGAGTGCCATGCATCCCTGGCGGCGACTCTCTCTCACAGTGCTTTCCATGGGGAAACCCTGTGTGTGCCAAGTGTCTCCTGTGTGCAGAAAATCTCTCCCCAGGGCCAGAGGTGCAGGGAACCGTCTTTGTACCCAGAGCAATGTTCTAGGCAGGCCTCCCATGCTGGGTGAGCCTCCACTTCCCCAACTGTCCAACTGCCTCAGGAACACACTTCTAGGGAGTGTGGGTCTGACAGGCAGGGCAGATCGAGTGAGGCTCATGGATTGCAGGCAAAAGCCACTGCGCTGACCATTCCCCCTGGAAGTCGCAGCTGAAGGCTCTCTGCACCAGGCCCTAGCTGGAATGAGCCTGCAGCCTGGCCTCCAGTCCCAGGCTTGCCCTGGGCCCTGCTAGGATGGGACCCATCCCAGCCTCAGCACGGCCTCCCTAGGGCCTGTGCAGGCCTAGGCCACTGCCAGCCAGCAGGACCTCGATGGATTACCATTCATTCGAGGAGGCCCCAGGGTGTTGCCTGTGTGTCTCTTGCCCTGCTGGGACGCTGCAGGTCCAGAGGCTGTGTGTGCACGTGGCCACTGGGGCCTGAGCACAAAACAGTCATGACCCCACTTGCAAGCAGGATGCCTGCTGGCCCTTAGCTGCCTGAAACCTCCGCTTGCTGTCTGCGCTGTCTTCACTGCTGACAGGCCTGGGTGTGCACAGGCAAGTCTAGGCCAAGGAAACTGGGTGCTTGCATGCCGCTTGCTAGGAGGTCCTCCTAATGCATTCTGGTCTGGGGCACACACGCCCCTGGACCAGAAGCCTGCAAGGCAGCTGCAGCTTCACCATCCACAAAGTCCTGCAGCACTTGGCAGGGAGCCTTCTGCTATGCACAGCTTTCCCACTCCAAAGCCTTGCAGGAGTTCATGGATGCTCGGGCCTGCAGTGTTTTCCATCGGAGAGCTCTGGGTGCCCAAAACCTCCCCTGTGGCTTCCGAGCACCCTCCAACCCACATGCCCTTGGCACCCAGTCTGTTGCCGCAGGGTAGTCCTAAGCAAGACTCTCTAAGCTTTTGGAGCCAGCGTGCCTCCTGCTTGGAAAGCTCCTCAGGAACTCATTTGGAGCGAGGCTTCTGCTCCCATGCTTGTCGGCCAGCAGATGGTGCCAGCGCTCCACCAAAAAACTCTCTGCTTTGCCTTCAGCCAGGGTTCGCCTAGCTGAGCTCTCCTTGCCTCAAGCAGAAACTCCAGTGTGCATCCAGCCTACAGAAAGCAGAGTGCCTTTGCCTGAGCACTGCTATGTTGTGGCAGGTCCCCGAAGGCCTCCTAGGGCCTTCTCTCCCCTGACACAGTCATGCCATTCAGCCCACCTGGCGAGCAATGGTCCACCTTGACAGGGCACACGGTGCAGCCTGGGTGTAGTTTCATGGTTGGGAAAGGGCAGATCCGGAAGCTGGGTGCCCACATGTGAATGGGGCCTGATGGGCCGAGCTGTCATTCCCTGCTTGCGAAGCAGGAGCTCTGGGGCCTGCAAGCTGCGTGCACATCCCCTCCCTGGCTGCCCTCTTGCTTCTCCTCTGCTGCCAAGCCTCTCTCCCCACACGTGGGTCTCATCGAAAGGAGCAGGATGCTTGCCATTCTTTGCAAGGAGCTCATCCCACAAGCCTCATTTCCTTGGAGGGGTCTGCGAAATGCTCCAGAGCCTCCAGAGGAGCTGCAGACTCTCCAAACAACAAGGGCAGCAGCCGAGTCTATGACAGCCTGCTGCATGGAGGGCTTCGATGGGAGAGTGCCATGCAACCCTGGCGGCGACTCTCTCTCACAGTGCTTTCCATGGGGAAACATTGTGTGTGCCAAGTGTCTCCTGTGTGCAGAAAATCTCTCCCCAGCACCAGAAGTGCAGGGAATCCTCTTTGGACACAGAGCAATGTTCTAGGAAGGCCTCCCATGGTGCGTGAGCCTCCACTTCCCCAACTGTCCAACTGCCTCAGGAACACATTTCTAGGGAGTGTGGGTCGCACAGGCAGGGCGGCTCGAGTGAGGAACGTGGATTGCAGGCAAAAGCCGCTGCGCTGACCATTCCCCCTGGAAGTCGCAGCTGAAGGCTCTCTGCACCAGGCCCTAGCTGGAATGAGCCTGCAGCCTGGCCTCCAGTCCCAGGCTTGCCCTGGGCCCTGCTTGGCCAGGACCCATCCCAGCCTCAGCACGGCCACCCTAGGGCCTGTGCAGGCCTAGGCCACTGCCAGCCAGGAGGACCTCGTTGGAGCGCTGTTCATTCGAGAAGGACCCAGGGTGTTGCCTGTGTGTCTCTTGCACTGCTGGGACGCTGCAGGTCCAGAGGCTGTGTGTGCACGTGGCCACTGGGGCCTGAGCACAAAACAGTCATGGCCCCACTTTCAAGCAGGACGCCTGCCGGCCCATAGCCGCCTGCCACCCCCCCTTGCTGTCTGCGTTGTCTTCACTGCTGGCAGGCTTCTGTGTGCACAGGCCAGTCTATGCCAAGGAAACGAGGTGCTTGCTCGCCCCTTGCTAGGAGCTCCTCCTAACGCATTGTGGACCGGGGCACACACGCCCCTAGACCAGAAGCCTGCAAGGCAGCTGCAGCTTCGCAATCCACAAAGGCCTGCAGCACTTGGCAGAGAGCCTTCTGCTATGGATATCTTTCCCATCCAAAGCCTTGGAGGAGTTCATGGATGCTCGGCCCTGCAGCGTTTTCCATCGGAGAGCACTGGGTGCCCAAAGCCTCCTCTGTGGTTTCTGAGAACCTTCCAAAACACATGACCTTGGTACCCACTCTGTTGCCGGAGGGTAGTCCTAAGCAGAACTCTCGAAGCTTTTGGAGCCAGCGTGCCTCCTGCTTGGAAAGCTCCTCAGGAACTCATTTGGAGAGAGGCTTCTCCTCCCATGCTTGTCGGCCAACAGATGGTGCCAGCGCTCCACCAAAAAACTCTCTGCTTTGCCTTCAGCCATGGATAGCCTAGCTGAACTCTCTCTGCCTCAAGTAGATACTGCAGGGTTCTTCCAGCCTACAGAAAGCAGAGTGCTTTTGCCTGAGCACTGCTATGCCATGGCAGCTCCCTGAAGGCCTCCTAGGGCCTTCTGTCCCCTAACACAGTCGTGCCATTCATCCCATGCGGGGAGCAAAGTTCACCCTTGGCAGGGCTCAGGGTGCAGCCTGTGTGTGGTTTCATGGCTGGGAAAGGGCAGATCCACAAGCTGGGGGCCCACTTGTGAATGGGACCTGGTGGGCAGAGCCGGCATTCCCTGGCTGGGATGCAGGAGATCTGGGGCCTTCAAGCTGCATGCACATCCCCTCTCTGGCAGCCGCTCTTGCTTCTTCTCTGCTGCCAAGCCTCTCACACCACACGTGCGTCTCATTGCACGGAGCATGCTGCTTGCCCTTCTTCACAAGGACCTCAACTCACAAGCCTCATTTCCTCGAAGGGGAGTGACAATTGACCCAGAGCCTCCAGAGGAGCTGAAGTCTCTCCAGCCACCAAGGGAAGCAGCCGAATTGATGACAGCCTGCTGCATGGAGGGCTTCGATGGGAGAGTGCCATGCATCCCTGGCGGCGACTCTCTCTCACAGTGCTTTCCATGGGGAAACCCTGTGTGTGCCAAGTGTCTCCTGTGTGCAGAAAATCTCTCCCCAGGGCCAGAGGTGCAGGGAACCGTCTTTGTACCCAGAGCAATGTTCTAGGCAGGCCTCCCATGCTGGGTGAGCCTCCACTTCCCCAACTGTCCAACTGCCTCAGGAACACACTTCTAGGGAGTGTGGGTCTGACAGGCAGGGCAGATCGAGTGAGGCTCATGGATTGCAGGCAAAAGCCACTGCGCTGACCATTCCCCCTGGAAGTCGCAGCTGAAGGCTCTCTGCACCAGGCCCTAGCTGGAATGAGCCTGCAGCCTGGCCTCCAGTCCCAGGCTTGCCCTGGGCCCTGCTAGGATGGGACCCATCCCAGCCTCAGCACGGCCTCCCTAGGGCCTGTGCAGGCCTAGGCCACTGCCAGCCAGCAGGACCTCGATGGATTACCATTCATTCGAGGAGGCCCCAGGGTGTTGCCTGTGTGTCTCTTGCCCTGCTGGGACGCTGCAGGTCCAGAGGCTGTGTGTGCACGTGGCCACTGGGGCCTGAGCACAAAACAGTCATGACCCCACTTGCAAGCAGGATGCCTGCTGGCCCTTAGCTGCCTGAAACCTCCGCTTGCTGTCTGCGCTGTCTTCACTGCTGACAGGCCTGGGTGTGCACAGGCAAGTCTAGGCCAAGGAAACTGGGTGCTTGCATGCCGCTTGCTAGGAGGTCCTCCTAATGCATTCTGGTCTGGGGCACACACGCCCCTGGACCAGAAGCCTGCAAGGCAGCTGCAGCTTCACCATCCACAAAGTCCTGCAGCACTTGGCAGGGAGCCTTCTGCTATGCACAGCTTTCCCACTCCAAAGCCTTGCAGGAGTTCATGGATGCTCGGGCCTGCAGTGTTTTCCATCGGAGAGCTCTGGGTGCCCAAAACCTCCCCTGTGGCTTCCGAGCACCCTCCAACCCACATGCCCTTGGCACCCAGTCTGTTGCCGCAGGGTAGTCCTAAGCAAGACTCTCTAAGCTTTTGGAGCCAGCGTGCCTCCTGCTTGGAAAGCTCCTCAGGAACTCATTTGGAGCGAGGCTTCTGCTCCCATGCTTGTCGGCCAGCAGATGGTGCCAGCGCTCCACCAAAAAACTCTCTGCTTTGCCTTCAGCCAGGGTTCGCCTAGCTGAGCTCTCCTTGCCTCAAGCAGAAACTCCAGTGTGCATCCAGCCTACAGAAAGCAGAGTGCCTTTGCCTGAGCACTGCTATGTTGTGGCAGGTCCCCGAAGGCCTCCTAGGGCCTTCTCTCCCCTGACACAGTCATGCCATTCAGCCCACCTGGCGAGCAATGGTCCACCTTGACAGGGCACACGGTGCAGCCTGGGTGTAGTTTCATGGTTGGGAAAGGGCAGATCCGGAAGCTGGGTGCCCACATGTGAATGGGGCCTGATGGGCCGAGCTGTCATTCCCTGCTTGCGAAGCAGGAGCTCTGGGGCCTGCAAGCTGCATGCACATCCCCTCCCTGGCTGCCCTCTTGCTTCTCCTCTGCTGCCAAGCCTCTCTCCCCACACGTGTGTCTCATCGAAAGGAGCAGGATGCTTGCCATTCTTTGCAAGGAGCTCATCCCACAAGCCTCATTTCCTTGGAGGGGTCTGCGAAATGCTCCAGAGCCTCCAGAGGAGCTGCAGACTCTCCAAACAACAAGGGCAGCAGCCGAGTCTATGACAGCCTGCTGCATGGAGGGCTTCGATGGGAGAGTGCCATGCAACCCTGGCGGCGACTCTCTCTCACAGTGCTTTCCATGGGGAAACATTGTGTGTGCCAAGTGTCTCCTGTGTGCAGAAAATCTCTCCCCAGCACCAGAAGTGCAGGGAATCCTCTTTGGACACAGAGCAATGTTCTAGGAAGGCCTCCCATGGTGCGTGAGCCTCCACTTCCCCAACTGTCCAACTGCCTCAGGAACACATTTCTAGGGAGTGTGGGTCGCACAGGCAGGGCGGCTCGAGTGAGGAACGTGGATTGCAGGCAAAAGCCACTGCGCTGACCATTCCCCCTGGAAGTCGCAGCTGAAGGCTCTCTGCACCAGGCCCTAGCTGGAATGAGCCTGCAGCCTGGCCTCCAGTCCCAGGCTTGCCCTGGGCCCTGCTTGGCCAGGACCCATCCCAGCCTCAGCACGGCCACCCTAGGGCCTGTGCAGGCCTAGGCCACTGCCAGCCAGGAGGACCTCGTTGGAGCGCTGTTCATTCGAGAAGGACCCAGGGTGTTGCCTGTGTGTCTCTTGCACTGCTGGGATGCTGCAGGTCCAGAGGCTGTGTGTGCACGTGGCCACTGGGGCCTGAGCACAAAACAGTCATGGCCCCACTTTCAAGCAGGACGCCTGCCGGCCCATAGCCGCCTGCCACCCCCCCTTGCTGTCTGCGTTGTCTTCACTGCTGGCAGGCTTCTGTGTGCACAGGCCAGTCTATGCCAAGGAAACGAGGTGCTTGCTCGCCCCTTGCTAGGAGCTCCTCCTAACGCATTGTGGACCGGGGCACACACGTCCCTGGACCAGAAGCCTGCAAGGCAGCTGCAGCTTCGCAATCCACAAAGGCCTGCAGCACTTGGCAGAGAGCCTTCTGCTATGGATATCTTTCCCATCCAAAGCCTTGGAGGAGTTCATGGATGCTCGGCCCTGCAGCGTTTTCCATCGGAGAGCACTGGGTGCCCAAAGCCTCCTCTGTGGTTTCTGAGAACCTTCCAAAACACATGACCTTGGTACCCACTCTGTTGCCGGAGGGTAGTCCTAAGCAGAACTCTCGAAGCTTTTGGAGCCAGCGTGCCTCCTGCTTGGAAAGCTCCTCAGGAACTCATTTGGAGAGAGGCTTCTCCTCCCATGCTTGTCGGCCAACAGATGGTGCCAGCGCTCCACCAAAAAACTCTCTGCTTTGCCTTCAGCCATGGATAGCCTAGCTGAACTCTCTCTGCCTCAAGTAGATACTGCAGGGTTCTTCCAGCCTACAGAAAGCAGAGTGCTTTTGCCTGAGCACTGCTATGCCATGGCAGCTCCCTGAAGGCCTCCTAGGGCCTTCTGTCCCCTAACACAGTCGTGCCATTCATCCCATGCGGGGAGCAAAGTTCACCCTTGGCAGGGCTCAGGGTGCAGCCTGTGTGTGGTTTCATGGCTGGGAAAGGGCAGATCCAGAAGCTGGGTGCCCACTTGTGAATGGGGCCTGGTGGGCAGAGCCGGCATTCCCTGGCTGGGATGCAGGAGATCTGGGGCCTTCAAGCTGCATGCACATCCCCTCTCTGGCAGCCGCTCTTGCTTCTTCTCTGCTGCCAAGCCTCTCACACCACACGTGCGTCTCATTGCACGGAGCATGCTGCTTGCCCTTCTTCACAAGGACCTCAACTCACAAGCCTCATTTCCTCGAAGGGGAGTGACAATTGACCCAGAGCCTCCAGAGGAGCTGAAGTCTCTCCAGCCACCAAGGGAAGCAGCCGAATTGATGACAGCCTGCTGCATGGAGGGCTTCGATGGGAGAGTGCCATGCATCCCTGGCGGCGACTCTCTCTCACAGTGCTTTCCATGGGGAAACCCTGTGTGTGCCAAGTGTCTCCTGTGTGCAGAAAATCTCTCCCCAGGGCCAGAGGTGCAGGGAACCGTCTTTGTACCCAGAGCAATGTTCTAGGCAGGCCTCCCATGCTGGGTGAGCCTCCACTTCCCCAACTGTCCAACTGCCTCAGGAACACACTTCTAGGGAGTGTGGGTCTGACAGGCAGGGCAGATCGAGTGAGGCTCATGGATTGCAGGCAAAAGCCACTGCGCTGACCATTCCCCCTGGAAGTCGCAGCTGAAGGCTCTCTGCACCAGGCCCTAGCTGGAATGAGCCTGCAGCCTGGCCTCCAGTCCCAGGCTTGCCCTGGGCCCTGCTAGGATGGGACCCATCCCAGCCTCAGCACAGCCTCCCTAGGGCCTGTGCAGGCCTAGGCCACTGCCAGCCAGCAGGACCTCGATGGATTACCATTCATTCGAGGAGGCCCCAGGGTGTTGCCTGTGTGTCTCTTGCCCTGCTGGGACGCTGCAGGTCCAGAGGCTGTGTGTGCACGTGGCCACTGGGGCCTGAGCACAAAACAGTCATGACCCCACTTGCAAGCAGGATGCCTGCTGGCCCTTAGCTGCCTGAAACCTCCGCTTGCTGTCTGCGCTGTCTTCACTGCTGACAGGCCTGGGTGTGCACAGGCAAGTCTAGGCCAAGGAAACTGGGTGCTTGCATGCCGCTTGCTAGGAGGTCCTCCTAATGCATTCTGGTCTGGGGCACACACGGCCCTGGACCAGAAGCCTGCAAGGCAGCTGCAGCTTCACCATCCACAAAGTCCTGCAGCACTTGGCAGGGAGCCTTCTGCTATGCACAGCTTTCCCACTCCAAAGCCTTGCAGGAGTTCATGGATGCTCGGGCCTGCAGTGTTTTCCATCGGAGAGCTCTGGGTGCCCAAAACCTCCCCTGTGGCTTCCGAGCACCCTCCAACCCACATGCCCTTGGCACCCAGTCTGTTGCCGCAGGGTAGTCCTAAGCAAGACTCTCTAAGCTTTTGGAGCCAGCGTGCCTCCTGCTTGGAAAGCTCCTCAGGAACTCATTTGGAGCGAGGCTTCTGCTCCCATGCTTGTCGGCCAGCAGATGGTGCCAGCGCTCCACCAAAAAACTCTCTGCTTTGCCTTCAGCCAGGGTTCGCCTAGCTGAGCTCTCCTTGCCTCAAGCAGAAACTCCAGTGTGCATCCAGCCTACAGAAAGCAGAGTGCCTTTGCCTGAGCACTGCTATGTTGTGGCAGGTCCCTGAAGGCCTCCTAGGGCCTTCTCTCCCCTGACACAGTCGTGCCATTCAGCCCACCTGGCGAGCAATGGTCCACCTTGACAGGGCACACGGTGCAGCCTGGGTGTAGTTTCATGGTTGGGAAAGGGCAGATCCGGAAGCTGGGTGCCCACATGTGAATGGGGCCTGATGGGCCGAGCTGTCATTCCCTGCTTGCGAAGCAGGAGCTCTGGGGCCTGCAAGCTGCATGCACATCCCCTCCCTGGCTGCCCTCTTGCTTCTCCTCTGCTGCCAAGCCTCTCTCCCCACACGTGTGTCTCATCGAAAGGAGCAGGATGCTTGCCATTCTTTGCAAGGAGCTCATCCCACAAGCCTCATTTCCTTGGAGGGGTCTGCGAAATGCTCCAGAGCCTCCAGAGGAGCTGCAGACTCTCCAAACAACAAGGGCAGCAGCCGAGTCTATGACAGCCTGCTGCATGGAGGGCTTCGATGGGAGAGTGCCATGCAACCCTGGCGGCGACTCTCTCTCACAGTGCTTTCCATGGGGAAACATTGTGTGTGCCAAGTGTCTCCTGTGTGCAGAAAATCTCTCCCCAGCACCAGAAGTGCAGGGAATGCTCTTTGGACACAGAGCAATGTTCTAGGAAGGCCTCCCATGGTGCGTGAGCCTCCACTTCCCCAACTGTCCAACTGCCTCAGGAACACATTTCTAGGGAGTGTGGGTCGCACAGGCAGGGCGGCTCGAGTGAGGAACGTGGATTGCAGGCAAAAGCCACTGCGCTGACCATTCCCCCTGGAAGTCGCAGCTGAAGGCTCTCTGCACCAGGCCCTAGCTGGAATGAGCCTGCAGCCTGGCCTCCAGTCCCAGGCTTGCCCTGGGCCCTGCTTGGTCAGGACCCATCCCAGCCTCAGCACGGCCACCCTAGGGCCTGTGCAGGCCTAGGCCACTGCCAGCCAGGAGGACCTCGTTGGAGCGCTGTTCATTCGAGAAGGACCCAGGGTGTTGCCTGTGTGTCTCTTGCACTGCTGGGACGCTGCAGGTCCAGAGGCTGTGTGTGCACGTGGCCACTGGGGCCTGAGCACAAAACAGTCATGGCCCCACTTTCAAGCAGGACGCCTGCCGGCCCATAGCCGCCTGCCACCCCCCCTTGCTGTCTGCGTTGTCTTCACTGCTGGCAGGCTTCTGTGTGCACAGGCCAGTCTATGCCAAGGAAACGAGGTGCTTGCTCTCCCCTTGCTAGGAGCTCCTCCTAACGCATTGTGGACCGGGGCACACACGCCCCTAGACCAGAAGCCTGCAAGGCAGCTGCAGCTTCGCAATCCACAAAGGCCTGCAGCACTTGGCAGAGAGCCTTCTGCTATGGATATCTTTCCCATCCAAAGCCTTGGAGGAGTTCATGGATGCTCGGCCCTGCAGCGTTTTCCATCGGAGAGCTCTGGGTGCCCAAAGCCTCCTCTGTGGTTTCTGAGAACCTTCCAAAACACATGACCTTGGTACCCACTCTGTTGCCGGAGGGTAGTCCTAAGCAGAACTCTCGAAGCTTTTGGAGCCAGCGTGCCTCCTGCTTGGAAAGCTCCTCAGGAACTCATTTGGAGAGAGGCTTCTCCTCCCATGCTTGTCGGCCAACAGATGGTGCCAGCGCTCCACCAAAAAACCCTCTGCTTTGCCTTCAGCCATGGATAGCCTAGCTGAACTCTCTCTGCCTCAAGTAGATACTGCAGGGTTCTTCCAGCCTACAGAAAGCAGAGTGCTTTTGCCTGAGCACTGCTATGCCATGGCAGCTCCCTGAAGGCCTCCTAGGGCCTTCTGTCCCCTAACACAGTCGTGCCATTCATCCCATGCGGGGAGCAAAGTTCACCCTTGGCAGGGCTCAGGGTGCAGCCTGTGTGTGGTTTCATGGCTGGGAAAGGGCAGATCCACAAGCTGGGGGCCCACTTGTGAATGGGACCTGGTGGGCAGAGCCGGCATTCCCTGGCTGGGATGCAGGAGATCTGGGGCCTTCAAGCTGCATGCACATCCCCTCTCTGGCAGCCGCTCTTGCTTCTTCTCTGCTGCCAAGCCTCTCACACCACACGTGCGTCTCATTGCACGGAGCATGCTGCTTGCCCTTCTTCACAAGGACCTCAACTCACAAGCCTCATTTCCTCGAAGGGGAGTGACAATTGACCCAGAGCCTCCAGAGGAGCTGAAGTCTCTCCAGCCACCAAGGGAAGCAGCCGAATTGATGACAGCCTGCTGCATGGAGGGCTTCGATGGGAGAGTGCCATGCATCCCTGGCGGCGACTCTCTCTCACAGTGCTTTCCATGGGGAAACCCTGTGTGTGCCAAGTGTCTCCTGTGTGCAGAAAATCTCTCCCCAGGGCCAGAGGTGCAGGGAACCGTCTTTGTACCCAGAGCAATGTTCTAGGCAGGCCTCCCATGCTGGGTGAGCCTCCACTTCCCCAACTGTCCAACTGCCTCAGGAACACACTTCTAGGGAGTGTGGGTCTGACAGGCAGGGCAGATCGAGTGAGGCTCATGGATTGCAGGCAAAAGCCACTGCGCTGACCATTCCCCCTGGAAGTCGCAGCTGAAGGCTCTCTGCACCAGGCCCTAGCTGGAATGAGCCTGCAGCCTGGCCTCCAGTCCCAGGCTTGCCCTGGGCCCTGCTAGGATGGGACCCATCCCAGCCTCAGCACGGCCTCCCTAGGGCCTGTGCAGGCCTAGGCCACTGCCAGCCAGCAGGACCTCGATGGATTACCATTCATTCGAGGAGGCCCCAGGGTGTTGCCTGTGTGTCTCTTGCCCTGCTGGGACGCTGCAGGTCCAGAGGCTGTGTGTGCACGTGGCCACTGGGGCCTGAGCACAAAACAGTCATGACCCCACTTGCAAGCAGGATGCCTGCTGGCCCTTAGCTGCCTGAAACCTCCGCTTGCTGTCTGCGCTGTCTTCACTGCTGACAGGCCTGGGTGTGCACAGGCAAGTCTAGGCCAAGGAAACTGGGTGCTTGCATGCCGCTTGCTAGGAGGTCCTCCTAATGCATTCTGGTCTGGGGCACACACGCCCCTGGACCAGAAGCCTGCAAGGCAGCTGCAGCTTCACCATCCACAAAGTCCTGCAGCACTTGGCAGGGAGCCTTCTGCTATGCACAGCTTTCCCACTCCAAAGCCTTGCAGGAGTTCATGGATGCTCGGGCCTGCAGTGTTTTCCATCGGAGAGCTCTGGGTGCCCAAAACCTCCCCTGTGGCTTCCGAGCACCCTCCAACCCACATGCCCTTGGCACCCAGTCTGTTGCCGCAGGGTAGTCCTAAGCAAGACTCTCTAAGCTTTTGGAGCCAGCGTGCCTCCTGCTTGGAAAGCTCCTCAGGAACTCATTTGGAGCGAGGCTTCTGCTCCCATGCTTGTCGGCCAGCAGATGGTGCCAGCGCTCCACCAAAAAACTCTCTGCTTTGCCTTCAGCCAGGGTTCGCCTAGCTGAGCTCTCCTTGCCTCAAGCAGAAACTCCAGTGTGCATCCAGCCTACAGAAAGCAGAGTGCCTTTGCCTGAGCACTGCTATGTTGTGGCAGGTCCCTGAAGGCCTCCTAGGGCCTTCTCTCCCCTGACACAGTCGTGCCATTCAGCCCACCTGGCGAGCAATGGTCCACCTTGACAGGGCACACGGTGCAGCCTGGGTGTAGTTTCATGGTTGGGAAAGGGCAGATCCGGAAGCTGGGTGCCCACATGTGAATGGGGCCTGATGGGCCGAGCTGTCATTCCCTGCTTGCGAAGCAGGAGCTCTGGGGCCTGCAAGCTGCATGCACATCCCCTCCCTGGCTGCCCTCTTGCTTCTCCTCTGCTGCCAAGCCTCTCTCCCCACACGTGTGTCTCATCGAAAGGAGCAGGATGCTTGCCATTCTTTGCAAGGAGCTCATCCCACAAGCCTCATTTCCTTGGAGGGGTCTGCGAAATGCTCCAGAGCCTCCAGAGGAGCTGCAGACTCTCCAAACAACAAGGGCAGCAGCCGAGTCTATGACAGCCTGCTGCATGGAGGGCTTCGATGGGAGAGTGCCATGCAACCCTGGCGGCGACTCTCTCTCACAGTGCTTTCCATGGGGAAACATTGTGTGTGCCAAGTGTCTCCTGTGTGCAGAAAATCTCTCCCCAGCACCAGAAGTGCAGGGAATGCTCTTTGGACACAGAGCAATGTTCTAGGAAGGCCTCCCATGGTGCGTGAGCCTCCACTTCCCCAACTGTCCAACTGCCTCAGGAACACATTTCTAGGGAGTGTGGGTCGCACAGGCAGGGCGGCTCGAGTGAGGAACGTGGATTGCAGGCAAAAGCCACTGCGCTGACCATTCCCCCTGGAAGTCGCAGCTGAAGGCTCTCTGCACCAGGCCCTAGCTGGAATGAGCCTGCAGCCTGGCCTCCAGTCCCAGGCTTGCCCTGGGCCCTGCTTGGTCAGGACCCATCCCAGCCTCAGCACGGCCACCCTAGGGCCTGTGCAGGCCTAGGCCACTGCCAGCCAGGAGGACCTCGTTGGAGCGCTGTTCATTCGAGAAGGACCCAGGGTGTTGCCTGTGTGTCTCTTGCACTGCTGGGACGCTGCAGGTCCAGAGGCTGTGTGTGCACGTGGCCACTGGGGCCTGAGCACAAAACAGTCATGGCCCCACTTTCAAGCAGGACGCCTGCCGGCCCATAGCCGCCTGCCACCCCCCCTTGCTGTCTGCGTTGTCTTCACTGCTGGCAGGCTTCTGTGTGCACAGGCCAGTCTATGCCAAGGAAACGAGGTGCTTGCTCTCCCCTTGCTAGGAGCTCCTCCTAACGCATTGTGGACCGGGGCACACACGCCCCTAGACCAGAAGCCTGCAAGGCAGCTGCAGCTTCGCAATCCACAAAGGCCTGCAGCACTTGGCAGAGAGCCTTCTGCTATGGATATCTTTCCCATCCAAAGCCTTGGAGGAGTTCATGGATGCTCGGCCCTGCAGCGTTTTCCATCGGAGAGCTCTGGGTGCCCAAAGCCTCCTCTGTGGTTTCTGAGAACCTTCCAAAACACATGACCTTGGTACCCACTCTGTTGCCGGAGGGTAGTCCTAAGCAGAACTCTCGAAGCTTTTGGAGCCAGCGTGCCTCCTGCTTGGAAAGCTCCTCAGGAACTCATTTGGAGAGAGGCTTCTCCTCCCATGCTTGTCGGCCAACAGATGGTGCCAGCGCTCCACCAAAAAACCCTCTGCTTTGCCTTCAGCCATGGATAGCCTAGCTGAACTCTCTCTGCCTCAAGTAGATACTGCAGGGTTCTTCCAGCCTACAGAAAGCAGAGTGCTTTTGCCTGAGCACTGCTATGCCATGGCAGCTCCCTGAAGGCCTCCTAGGGCCTTCTGTCCCCTAACACAGTCGTGCCATTCATCCCATGCGGGGAGCAAAGTTCACCCTTGGCAGGGCTCAGGGTGCAGCCTGTGTGTGGTTTCATGGCTGGGAAAGGGCAGATCCACAAGCTGGGGGCCCACTTGTGAATGGGACCTGGTGGGCAGAGCCGGCATTCCCTGGCTGGGATGCAGGAGATCTGGGGCCTTCAAGCTGCATGCACATCCCCTCTCTGGCAGCCGCTCTTGCTTCTTCTCTGCTGCCAAGCCTCTCACACCACACGTGCGTCTCATTGCACGGAGCATGCTGCTTGCCCTTCTTCACAAGGACCTCAACTCACAAGCCTCATTTCCTCGAAGGGGAGTGACAATTGACCCAGAGCCTCCAGAGGAGCTGAAGTCTCTCCAGCCACCAAGGGAAGCAGCCGAATTGATGACAGCCTGCTGCATGGAGGGCTTCGATGGGAGAGTGCCATGCATCCCTGGCGGCGACTCTCTCTCACAGTGCTTTCCATGGGGAAACCCTGTGTGTGCCAAGTGTCTCCTGTGTGCAGAAAATCTCTCCCCAGGGCCAGAGGTGCAGGGAACCGTCTTTGTACCCAGAGCAATGTTCTAGGCAGGCCTCCCATGCTGGGTGAGCCTCCACTTCCCCAACTGTCCAACTGCCTCAGGAACACACTTCTAGGGAGTGTGGGTCTGACAGGCAGGGCAGATCGAGTGAGGCTCATGGATTGCAGGCAAAAGCCACTGCGCTGACCATTCCCCCTGGAAGTCGCAGCTGAAGGCTCTCTGCACCAGGCCCTAGCTGGAATGAGCCTGCAGCCTGGCCTCCAGTCCCAGGCTTGCCCTGGGCCCTGCTAGGATGGGACCCATCCCAGCCTCAGCACGGCCTCCCTAGGGCCTGTGCAGGCCTAGGCCACTGCCAGCCAGCAGGACCTCGATGGATTACCATTCATTCGAGGAGGCCCCAGGGTGTTGCCTGTGTGTCTCTTGCCCTGCTGGGACGCTGCAGGTCCAGAGGCTGTGTGTGCACGTGGCCACTGGGGCCTGAGCACAAAACAGTCATGACCCCACTTGCAAGCAGGATGCCTGCTGGCCCTTAGCTGCCTGAAACCTCCGCTTGCTGTCTGCGCTGTCTTCACTGCTGACAGGCCTGGGTGTGCACAGGCAAGTCTAGGCCAAGGAAACTGGGTGCTTGCATGCCGCTTGCTAGGAGGTCCTCCTAATGCATTCTGGTCTGGGGCACACACGCCCCTGGACCAGAAGCCTGCAAGGCAGCTGCAGCTTCACCATCCACAAAGTCCTGCAGCACTTGGCAGGGAGCCTTCTGCTATGCACAGCTTTCCCACTCCAAAGCCTTGCAGGAGTTCATGGATGCTCGGGCCTGCAGTGTTTTCCATCGGAGAGCTCTGGGTGCCCAAAACCTCCCCTGTGGCTTCCGAGCACCCTCCAACCCACATGCCCTTGGCACCCAGTCTGTTGCCGCAGGGTAGTCCTAAGCAAGACTCTCTAAGCTTTTGGAGCCAGCGTGCCTCCTGCTTGGAAAGCTCCTCAGGAACTCATTTGGAGCGAGGCTTCTGCTCCCATGCTTGTCGGCCAGCAGATGGTGCCAGCGCTCCACCAAAAAACTCTCTGCTTTGCCTTCAGCCAGGGTTCGCCTAGCTGAGCTCTCCTTGCCTCAAGCAGAAACTCCAGTGTGCATCCAGCCTACAGAAAGCAGAGTGCCTTTGCCTGAGCACTGCTATGTTGTGGCAGGTCCCCGAAGGCCTCCTAGGGCCTTCTCTCCCCTGACACAGTCATGCCATTCAGCCCACCTGGCGAGCAATGGTCCACCTTGACAGGGCACACGGTGCAGCCTGGGTGTAGTTTCATGGTTGGGAAAGGGCAGATCCGGAAGCTGGGTGCCCACATGTGAATGGGGCCTGATGGGCCGAGCTGTCATTCCCTGCTTGCGAAGCAGGAGCTCTGGGGCCTGCAAGCTGCGTGCACATCCCCTCCCTGGCTGCCCTCTTGCTTCTCCTCTGCTGCCAAGCCTCTCTCCCCACACGTGGGTCTCATCGAAAGGAGCAGGATGCTTGCCATTCTTTGCAAGGAGCTCATCCCACAAGCCTCATTTCCTTGGAGGGGTCTGCGAAATGCTCCAGAGCCTCCAGAGGAGCTGCAGACTCTCCAAACAACAAGGGCAGCAGCCGAGTCTATGACAGCCTGCTGCATGGAGGGCTTCGATGGGAGAGTGCCATGCAACCCTGGCGGCGACTCTCTCTCACAGTGCTTTCCATGGGGAAACATTGTGTGTGCCAAGTGTCTCCTGTGTGCAGAAAATCTCTCCCCAGCACCAGAAGTGCAGGGAATCCTCTTTGGACACAGAGCAATGTTCTAGGAAGGCCTCCCATGGTGCGTGAGCCTCCACTTCCCCAACTGTCCAACTGCCTCAGGAACACATTTCTAGGGAGTGTGGGTCGCACAGGCAGGGCGGCTCGAGTGAGGAACGTGGATTGCAGGCAAAAGCCGCTGCGCTGACCATTCCCCCTGGAAGTCGCAGCTGAAGGCTCTCTGCACCAGGCCCTAGCTGGAATGAGCCTGCAGCCTGGCCTCCAGTCCCAGGCTTGCCCTGGGCCCTGCTTGGCCAGGACCCATCCCAGCCTCAGCACGGCCACCCTAGGGCCTGTGCAGGCCTAGGCCACTGCCAGCCAGGAGGACCTCGTTGGAGCGCTGTTCATTCGAGAAGGACCCAGGGTGTTGCCTGTGTGTCTCTTGCACTGCTGGGACGCTGCAGGTCCAGAGGCTGTGTGTGCACGTGGCCACTGGGGCCTGAGCACAAAACAGTCATGGCCCCACTTTCAAGCAGGACGCCTGCCGGCCCATAGCCGCCTGCCACCCCCCCTTGCTGTCTGCGTTGTCTTCACTGCTGGCAGGCTTCTGTGTGCACAGGCCAGTCTATGCCAAGGAAACGAGGTGCTTGCTCGCCCCTTGCTAGGAGCTCCTCCTAACGCATTGTGGACCGGGGCACACACGCCCCTAGACCAGAAGCCTGCAAGGCAGCTGCAGCTTCGCAATCCACAAAGGCCTGCAGCACTTGGCAGAGAGCCTTCTGCTATGGATATCTTTCCCATCCAAAGCCTTGGAGGAGTTCATGGATGCTCGGCCCTGCAGCGTTTTCCATCGGAGAGCACTGGGTGCCCAAAGCCTCCTCTGTGGTTTCTGAGAACCTTCCAAAACACATGACCTTGGTACCCACTCTGTTGCCGGAGGGTAGTCCTAAGCAGAACTCTCGAAGCTTTTGGAGCCAGCGTGCCTCCTGCTTGGAAAGCTCCTCAGGAACTCATTTGGAGAGAGGCTTCTCCTCCCATGCTTGTCGGCCAACAGATGGTGCCAGCGCTCCACCAAAAAACTCTCTGCTTTGCCTTCAGCCATGGATAGCCTAGCTGAACTCTCTCTGCCTCAAGTAGATACTGCAGGGTTCTTCCAGCCTACAGAAAGCAGAGTGCTTTTGCCTGAGCACTGCTATGCCATGGCAGCTCCCTGAAGGCCTCCTAGGGCCTTCTGTCCCCTAACACAGTCGTGCCATTCATCCCATGCGGGGAGCAAAGTTCACCCTTGGCAGGGCTCAGGGTGCAGCCTGTGTGTGGTTTCATGGCTGGGAAAGGGCAGATCCACAAGCTGGGGGCCCACTTGTGAATGGGACCTGGTGGGCAGAGCCGGCATTCCCTGGCTGGGATGCAGGAGATCTGGGGCCTTCAAGCTGCATGCACATCCCCTCTCTGGCAGCCGCTCTTGCTTCTTCTCTGCTGCCAAGCCTCTCACACCACACGTGCGTCTCATTGCACGGAGCATGCTGCTTGCCCTTCTTCACAAGGACCTCAACTCACAAGCCTCATTTCCTCGAAGGGGAGTGACAATTGACCCAGAGCCTCCAGAGGAGCTGAAGTCTCTCCAGCCACCAAGGGAAGCAGCCGAATTGATGACAGCCTGCTGCATGGAGGGCTTCGATGGGAGAGTGCCATGCATCCCTGGCGGCGACTCTCTCTCACAGTGCTTTCCATGGGGAAACCCTGTGTGTGCCAAGTGTCTCCTGTGTGCAGAAAATCTCTCCCCAGGGCCAGAGGTGCAGGGAACCGTCTTTGTACCCAGAGCAATGTTCTAGGCAGGCCTCCCATGCTGGGTGAGCCTCCACTTCCCCAACTGTCCAACTGCCTCAGGAACACACTTCTAGTGAGTGTGGGTCTGACAGGCAGGGCAGATCGAGTGAGGCTCATGGATTGCAGGCAAAAGCCACTGCGCTGACCATTCCCCCTGGAAGTCGCAGCTGAAGGCTCTCTGCACCAGGCCCTAGCTGGAATGAGCCTGCAGCCTGGCCTCCAGTCCCAGGCTTGCCCTGGGCCCTGCTAGGATGGGACCCATCCCAGCCTCAGCACGGCCTCCCTAGGGCCTGTGCAGGCCTAGGCCACTGCCAGCCAGCAGGACCTCGATGGATTACCATTCATTCGAGGAGGCCCCAGGGTGTTGCCTGTGTGTCTCTTGCCCTGCTGGGACGCTGCAGGTCCAGAGGCTGTGTGTGCACGTGGCCACTGGGGCCTGAGCACAAAACAGTCATGACCCCACTTGCAAGCAGGATGCCTGCTGGCCCTTAGCTGCCTGAAACCTCCGCTTGCTGTCTGCGCTGTCTTCACTGCTGACAGGCCTGGGTGTGCACAGGCAAGTCTAGGCCAAGGAAACTGGGTGCTTGCATGCCGCTTGCTAGGAGGTCCTCCTAATGCATTCTGGTCTGGGGCACACACGCCCCTGGACCAGAAGCCTGCAAGGCAGCTGCAGCTTCACCATCCACAAAGTCCTGCAGCACTTGGCAGGGAGCCTTCTGCTATGCACAGCTTTCCCACTCCAAAGCCTTGCAGGAGTTCATGGATGCTCGGGCCTGCAGTGTTTTCCATCGGAGAGCTCTGGGTGCCCAAAACCTCCCCTGTGGCTTCCGAGCACCCTCCAACCCACATGCCCTTGGCACCCAGTCTGTTGCCGCAGGGTAGTCCTAAGCAAGACTCTCTAAGCTTTTGGAGCCAGCGTGCCTCCTGCTTGGAAAGCTCCTCAGGAACTCATTTGGAGCGAGGCTTCTGCTCCCATGCTTGTCGGCCAGCAGATGGTGCCAGCGCTCCACCAAAAAACTCTCTGCTTTGCCTTCAGCCAGGGTTCGCCTAGCTGAGCTCTCCTTGCCTCAAGCAGAAACTCCAGTGTGCATCCAGCCTACAGAAAGCAGAGTGCCTTTGCCTGAGCACTGCTATGTTGTGGCAGGTCCCCGAAGGCCTCCTAGGGCCTTCTCTCCCCTGACACAGTCATGCCATTCAGCCCACCTGGCGAGCAATGGTCCACCTTGACAGGGCACACGGTGCAGCCTGGGTGTAGTTTCATGGTTGGGAAAGGGCAGATCCGGAAGCTGGGTGCCCACATGTGAATGGGGCCTGATGGGCCGAGCTGTCATTCCCTGCTTGCGAAGCAGGAGCTCTGGGGCCTGCAAGCTGCATGCACATCCCCTCCCTGGCTGCCCTCTTGCTTCTCCTCTGCTGCCAAGCCTCTCTCCCCACACGTGTGTCTCATCGAAAGGAGCAGGATGCTTGCCATTCTTTGCAAGGAGCTCATCCCACAAGCCTCATTTCCTTGGAGGGGTCTGCGAAATGCTCCAGAGCCTCCAGAGGAGCTGCAGACTCTCCAAACAACAAGGGCAGCAGCCGAGTCTATGACAGCCTGCTGCATGGAGGGCTTCGATGGGAGAGTGCCATGCAACCCTGGCGGCGACTCTCTCTCACAGTGCTTTCCATGGGGAAACATTGTGTGTGCCAAGTGTCTCCTGTGTGCAGAAAATCTCTCCCCAGCACCAGAAGTGCAGGGAATCCTCTTTGGACACAGAGCAATGTTCTAGGAAGGCCTCCCATGGTGCGTGAGCCTCCACTTCCCCAACTGTCCAACTGCCTCAGGAACACATTTCTAGGGAGTGTGGGTCGCACAGGCAGGGCGGCTCGAGTGAGGAACGTGGATTGCAGGCAAAAGCCACTGCGCTGACCATTCCCCCTGGAAGTCGCAGCTGAAGGCTCTCTGCACCAGGCCCTAGCTGGAATGAGCCTGCAGCCTGGCCTCCAGTCCCAGGCTTGCCCTGGGCCCTGCTTGGCCAGGACCCATCCCAGCCTCAGCACGGCCACCCTAGGGCCTGTGCAGGCCTAGGCCACTGCCAGCCAGGAGGACCTCGTTGGAGCGCTGTTCATTCGAGAAGGACCCAGGGTGTTGCCTGTGTGTCTCTTGCACTGCTGGGATGCTGCAGGTCCAGAGGCTGTGTGTGCACGTGGCCACTGGGGCCTGAGCACAAAACAGTCATGGCCCCACTTTCAAGCAGGACGCCTGCCGGCCCATAGCCGCCTGCCACCCCCCCTTGCTGTCTGCGTTGTCTTCACTGCTGGCAGGCTTCTGTGTGCACAGGCCAGTCTATGCCAAGGAAACGAGGTGCTTGCTCTCCCCTTGCTAGGAGCTCCTCCTAACGCATTGTGGACCGGGGCACACACGTCCCTGGACCAGAAGCCTGCAAGGCAGCTGCAGCTTCGCAATCCACAAAGGCCTGCAGCACTTGGCAGAGAGCCTTCTGCTATGGATATCTTTCCCATCCAAAGCCTTGGAGGAGTTCATGGATGCT
This sequence comes from Hippopotamus amphibius kiboko, assembly GCF_030028045.1. NCBI lineage: Eukaryota > Metazoa > Chordata > Mammalia > Artiodactyla > Hippopotamidae > Hippopotamus > Hippopotamus amphibius. The sequence goes on along the minus strand of NC_080187.1, from coordinate 121,432,245 downwards.
CGGCCCTGCAGCGTTTTCCATCGGAGAGCACTGGGTGCCCAAAGCCTCCTCTGTGGTTTCTGAGAACCTTCCAAAACACATGACCTTGGTACCCACTCTGTTGCCGGAGGGTAGTCCTAAGCAGAACTCTCGAAGCTTTTGGAGCCAGCGTGCCTCCTGCTTGGAAAGCTCCTCAGGAACTCATTTGGAGAGAGGCTTCTCCTCCCATGCTTGTCGGCCAACAGATGGTGCCAGCGCTCCACCAAAAAACTCTCTGCTTTGCCTTCAGCCATGGATAGCCTAGCTGAACTCTCTCTGCCTCAAGTAGATACTGCAGGGTTCTTCCAGCCTACAGAAAGCAGAGTGCTTTTGCCTGAGCACTGCTATGCCATGGCAGCTCCCTGAAGGCCTCCTAGGGCCTTCTGTCCCCTAACACAGTCGTGCCATTCATCCCATGCGGGGAGCAAAGTTCACCCTTGGCAGGGCTCAGGGTGCAGCCTGTGTGTGGTTTCATGGCTGGGAAAGGGCAGATCCACAAGCTGGGGGCCCACTTGTGAATGGGACCTGGTGGGCAGAGCCGGCATTCCCTGGCTGGGATGCAGGAGATCTGGGGCCTTCAAGCTGCATGCACATCCCCTCTCTGGCAGCCGCTCTTGCTTCTTCTCTGCTGCCAAGCCTCTCACACCACACGTGCGTCTCATTGCACGGAGCATGCTGCTTGCCCTTCTTCACAAGGACCTCAACTCACAAGCCTCATTTCCTCGAAGGGGAGTGACAATTGACCCAGAGCCTCCAGAGGAGCTGAAGTCTCTCCAGCCACCAAGGGAAGCAGCCGAATTGATGACAGCCTGCTGCATGGAGGGCTTCGATGGGAGAGTGCCATGCATCCCTGGCGGCGACTCTCTCTCACAGTGCTTTCCATGGGGAAACCCTGTGTGTGCCAAGTGTCTCCTGTGTGCAGAAAATCTCTCCCCAGGGCCAGAGGTGCAGGGAACCGTCTTTGTACCCAGAGCAATGTTCTAGGCAGGCCTCCCATGCTGGGTGAGCCTCCACTTCCCCAACTGTCCAACTGCCTCAGGAACACACTTCTAGGGAGTGTGGGTCTGACAGGCAGGGCAGATCGAGTGAGGCTCATGGATTGCAGGCAAAAGCCACTGCGCTGACCATTCCCCCTGGAAGTCGCAGCTGAAGGCTCTCTGCACCAGGCCCTAGCTGGAATGAGCCTGCAGCCTGGCCTCCAGTCCCAGGCTTGCCCTGGGCCCTGCTAGGATGGGACCCATCCCAGCCTCAGCACAGCCTCCCTAGGGCCTGTGCAGGCCTAGGCCACTGCCAGCCAGCAGGACCTCGATGGATTACCATTCATTCGAGGAGGCCCCAGGGTGTTGCCTGTGTGTCTCTTGCCCTGCTGGGACGCTGCAGGTCCAGAGGCTGTGTGTGCACGTGGCCACTGGGGCCTGAGCACAAAACAGTCATGACCCCACTTGCAAGCAGGATGCCTGCTGGCCCTTAGCTGCCTGAAACCTCCGCTTGCTGTCTGCGCTGTCTTCACTGCTGACAGGCCTGGGTGTGCACAGGCAAGTCTAGGCCAAGGAAACTGGGTGCTTGCATGCCGCTTGCTAGGAGGTCCTCCTAATGCATTCTGGTCTGGGGCACACACGGCCCTGGACCAGAAGCCTGCAAGGCAGCTGCAGCTTCACCATCCACAAAGTCCTGCAGCACTTGGCAGGGAGCCTTCTGCTATGCACAGCTTTCCCACTCCAAAGCCTTGCAGGAGTTCATGGATGCTCGGGCCTGCAGTGTTTTCCATCGGAGAGCTCTGGGTGCCCAAAACCTCCCCTGTGGCTTCCGAGCACCCTCCAACCCACATGCCCTTGGCACCCAGTCTGTTGCCGCAGGGTAGTCCTAAGCAAGACTCTCTAAGCTTTTGGAGCCAGCGTGCCTCCTGCTTGGAAAGCTCCTCAGGAACTCATTTGGAGCGAGGCTTCTGCTCCCATGCTTGTCGGCCAGCAGATGGTGCCAGCGCTCCACCAAAAAACTCTCTGCTTTGCCTTCAGCCAGGGTTCGCCTAGCTGAGCTCTCCTTGCCTCAAGCAGAAACTCCAGTGTGCATCCAGCCTACAGAAAGCAGAGTGCCTTTGCCTGAGCACTGCTATGTTGTGGCAGGTCCCCGAAGGCCTCCTAGGGCCTTCTCTCCCCTGACACAGTCGTGCCATTCAGCCCACCTGGCGAGCAATGGTCCACCTTGACAGGGCACACGGTGCAGCCTGGGTGTAGTTTCATGGTTGGGAAAGGGCAGATCCGGAAGCTGGGTGCCCACATGTGAATGGGGCCTGATGGGCCGAGCTGTCATTCCCTGCTTGCGAAGCAGGAGCTCTGGGGCCTGCAAGCTGCATGCACATCCCCTCCCTGGCTGCCCTCTTGCTTCTCCTCTGCTGCCAAGCCTCTCTCCCCACACGTGTGTCTCATCGAAAGGAGCAGGATGCTTGCCATTCTTTGCAAGGAGCTCATCCCACAAGCCTCATTTCCTTGGAGGGGTCTGCGAAATGCTCCAGAGCCTCCAGAGGAGCTGCAGACTCTCCAAACAACAAGGGCAGCAGCCGAGTCTATGACAGCCTGCTGCATGGAGGGCTTCGATGGGAGAGTGCCATGCAACCCTGGCGGCGACTCTCTCTCACAGTGCTTTCCATGGGGAAACATTGTGTGTGCCAAGTGTCTCCTGTGTGCAGAAAATCTCTCCCCAGCACCAGAAGTGCAGGGAATGCTCTTTGGACACAGAGCAATGTTCTAGGAAGGCCTCCCATGGTGCGTGAGCCTCCACTTCCCCAACTGTCCAACTGCCTCAGGAACACATTTCTAGGGAGTGTGGGTCGCACAGGCAGGGCGGCTCGAGTGAGGAACGTGGATTGCAGGCAAAAGCCACTGCGCTGACCATTCCCCCTGGAAGTCGCAGCTGAAGGCTCTCTGCACCAGGCCCTAGCTGGAATGAGCCTGCAGCCTGGCCTCCAGTCCCAGGCTTGCCCTGGGCCCTGCTTGGTCAGGACCCATCCCAGCCTCAGCACGGCCACCCTAGGGCCTGTGCAGGCCTAGGCCACTGCCAGCCAGGAGGACCTCGTTGGAGCGCTGTTCATTCGAGAAGGACCCAGGGTGTTGCCTGTGTGTCTCTTGCACTGCTGGGACGCTGCAGGTCCAGAGGCTGTGTGTGCACGTGGCCACTGGGGCCTGAGCACAAAACAGTCATGGCCCCACTTTCAAGCAGGACGCCTGCCGGCCCATAGCCGCCTGCCACCCCCCCTTGCTGTCTGCGTTGTCTTCACTGCTGGCAGGCTTCTGTGTGCACAGGCCAGTCTATGCCAAGGAAACGAGGTGCTTGCTCTCCCCTTGCTAGGAGCTCCTCCTAACGCATTGTGGACCGGGGCACACACGCCCCTAGACCAGAAGCCTGCAAGGCAGCTGCAGCTTCGCAATCCACAAAGGCCTGCAGCACTTGGCAGAGAGCCTTCTGCTATGGATATCTTTCCCATCCAAAGCCTTGGAGGAGTTCATGGATGCTCGGCCCTGCAGCGTTTTCCATCGGAGAGCTCTGGGTGCCCAAAGCCTCCTCTGTGGTTTCTGAGAACCTTCCAAAACACATGACCTTGGTACCCACTCTGTTGCCGGAGGGTAGTCCTAAGCAGAACTCTCGAAGCTTTTGGAGCCAGCGTGCCTCCTGCTTGGAAAGCTCCTCAGGAACTCATTTGGAGAGAGGCTTCTCCTCCCATGCTTGTCGGCCAACAGATGGTGCCAGCGCTCCACCAAAAAACCCTCTGCTTTGCCTTCAGCCATGGATAGCCTAGCTGAACTCTCTCTGCCTCAAGTAGATACTGCAGGGTTCTTCCAGCCTACAGAAAGCAGAGTGCTTTTGCCTGAGCACTGCTATGCCATGGCAGCTCCCTGAAGGCCTCCTAGGGCCTTCTGTCCCCTAACACAGTCGTGCCATTCATCCCATGCGGGGAGCAAAGTTCACCCTTGGCAGGGCTCAGGGTGCAGCCTGTGTGTGGTTTCATGGCTGGGAAAGGGCAGATCCACAAGCTGGGGGCCCACTTGTGAATGGGACCTGGTGGGCAGAGCCGGCATTCCCTGGCTGGGATGCAGGAGATCTGGGGCCTTCAAGCTGCATGCACATCCCCTCTCTGGCAGCCGCTCTTGCTTCTTCTCTGCTGCCAAGCCTCTCACACCACACGTGCGTCTCATTGCACGGAGCATGCTGCTTGCCCTTCTTCACAAGGACCTCAACTCACAAGCCTCATTTCCTCGAAGGGGAGTGACAATTGACCCAGAGCCTCCAGAGGAGCTGAAGTCTCTCCAGCCACCAAGGGAAGCAGCCGAATTGATGACAGCCTGCTGCATGGAGGGCTTCGATGGGAGAGTGCCATGCATCCCTGGCGGCGACTCTCTCTCACAGTGCTTTCCATGGGGAAACCCTGTGTGTGCCAAGTGTCTCCTGTGTGCAGAAAATCTCTCCCCAGGGCCAGAGGTGCAGGGAACCGTCTTTGTACCCAGAGCAATGTTCTAGGCAGGCCTCCCATGCTGGGTGAGCCTCCACTTCCCCAACTGTCCAACTGCCTCAGGAACACACTTCTAGGGAGTGTGGGTCTGACAGGCAGGGCAGATCGAGTGAGGCTCATGGATTGCAGGCAAAAGCCACTGCGCTGACCATTCCCCCTGGAAGTCGCAGCTGAAGGCTCTCTGCACCAGGCCCTAGCTGGAATGAGCCTGCAGCCTGGCCTCCAGTCCCAGGCTTGCCCTGGGTCCTGCTAGGATTGGACCCATCCCAGCCTCAGCACAGCCTCCCTAGGGCCTGTGCAGGCCTAGGCCACTGCCAGCCAGCAGGACCTCGATGGATTACCATTCATTCGAGGAGGCCCCAGGGTGTTGCCTGTGTGTCTCTTGCCCTGCTGGGACGCTGCAGGTCCAGAGGCTGTGTGTGCACGTGGCCACTGGGGCCTGAGCACAAAACAGTCATGACCCCACTTGCAAGCAGGATGCCTGCTGGCCCTTAGCTGCCTGAAACCTCCGCTTGCTGTCTGCGCTGTCTTCACTGCTGACAGGCCTGGGTGTGCACAGGCAAGTCTAGGCCAAGGAAACTGGGTGCTTGCATGCCGCTTGCTAGGAGGTCCTCCTAATGCATTCTGGTCTGGGGCACACACGCCCCTGGACCAGAAGCCTGCAAGGCAGCTGCAGCTTCACCATCCACAAAGTCCTGCAGCACTTGGCAGGGAGCCTTCTGCTATGCACAGCTTTCCCACTCCAAAGCCTTGCAGGAGTTCATGGATGCTCGGGCCTGCAGTGTTTTCCATCGGAGAGCTCTGGGTGCCCAAAACCTCCCCTGTGGCTTCCGAGCACCCTCCAACCCACATGCCCTTGGCACCCAGTCTGTTGCCGGAGGGTAGTCCTAAGCAAGACTCTCTAAGCTTTTGGAGCCAGCGTGCCTCCTGCTTGGAAAGCTCCTCAGGAACTCATTTGGAGCGAGGCTTCTGCTCCCATGCTTGTCGGCCAGCAGATGGTGCCAGCGCTCCACCAAAAAACTCTCTGCTTTGCCTTCAGCCAGGGTTCGCCTAGCTGAGCTCTCCTTGCCTCAAGCAGAAACTCCAGTGTGCATCCAGCCTACAGAAAGCAGAGTGCCTTTGCCTGAGCACTGCTATGTTGTGGCAGGTCCCCGAAGGCCTCCTAGGGCCTTCTCTCCCCTGACACAGTCGTGCCATTCAGCCCACCTGGCGAGCAATGGTCCACCTTGACAGGGCACACGGTGCAGCCTGGGTGTAGTTTCATGGTTGGGAAAGGGCAGATCCGGAAGCTGGGTGCCCACATGTGAATGGGGCCTGATGGGCCGAGCTGTCATTCCCTGCTTGCGAAGCAGGAGCTCTGGGGCCTGCAAGCTGCGTGCACATCCCCTCCCTGGCTGCCCTCTTGCTTCTCCTCTGCTGCCAAGCCTCTCTCCCCACACGTGTGTCTCATCGAAAGGAGCAGGATGCTTGCCATTCTTTGCAAGGAGCTCATCCCACAAGCCTCATTTCCTTGGAGGGGTCTGCGAAATGCTCCAGAGCCTCCAGAGGAGCTGCAGACTCTCCAAACAACAAGGGCAGCAGCCGAGTCTATGACAGCCTGCTGCATGGAGGGCTTCGATGGGAGAGTGCCATGCAACCCTGGCGGCGACTCTCTCTCACAGTGCTTTCCATGGGGAAACATTGTGTGTGCCAAGTGTCTCCTGTGTGCAGAAAATCTCTCCCCAGCACCAGAAGTGCAGGGAATGCTCTTTGGACACAGAGCAATGTTCTAGGAAGGCCTCCCATGGTGCGTGAGCCTCCACTTCCCCAACTGTCCAACTGCCTCAGGAACACATTTCTAGGGAGTGTGGGTCGCACAGGCAGGGCGGCTCGAGTGAGGAACGTGGATTGCAGGCAAAAGCCACTGCGCTGACCATTCCCCCTGGAAGTCGCAGCTGAAGGCTCTCTGCACCAGGCCCTAGCTGGAATGAGCCTGCAGCCTGGCCTCCAGTCCCAGGCTTGCCCTGGGCCCTGCTTGGTCAGGACCCATCCCAGCCTCAGCACGGCCACCCTAGGGCCTGTGCAGGCCTAGGCCACTGCCAGCCAGGAGGACCTCGTTGGAGCGCTGTTCATTCGAGAAGGACCCAGGGTGTTGGCCTGTGTGTCTCTTGCACTGCTGGGGCGCTGCAGGTCCAGAGGCTGTGTGTGCACGTGGCCACTGGGGCCTGAGCACAAAACAGTCATGGCCCCACTTTCAAGCAGGACGCCTGCTGGCCCATAGCCGCCTGCCACCCCCCCTTGCTGTCTGCATTGTCTTCACTGCTGGCAGGCTTCTGTGTGCACAGGCCAGTCTATGCCAAGGAAACGAGGTGCTTGCTCGCCCCTTGCTAGGAGCTCCTCCTAACGCATTGTGGACCGGGGCACACACGCCCCTAGACCAGAAGCCTGCAAGGCAGCTGCAGCTTCGCAATCCACAAAGGCCTGCAGCACTTGGCAGAGAGCCTTCTGCTATGGATATCTTTCCCATCCAAAGCCTTGGAGGAGTTCATGGATGCTCGGGCCTGCAGCGTTTTCCATCGGAGAGCACTGGGTGCCCAAAGCCTCCCCTGTGGTTTCTGAGAACCTTCCAAAACACATGACCTTGGTACCCACTCTGTTGCCAGAGGGTAGTCCTAAGCAGAACTCTCGAAGCTTTTGGAGCCAGCGTGCCTCCTGCTTGGAAAGCTCTTCAGGAACTCATTTAGAGAGAGGCTTCTCCTCCCATGCTTGTCGGCCAACAGATGGTGCCAGCGCTCCACCAAAAAACTCTCTGCTTTGCCTTCAGCCATGGATAGCCTAGCTGAACTCTCTCTGCCTCAAGTAGATACTGCAGGGTTCTTCCAGCCTACAGAAAGCAGAGTGCTTTTGCCTGAGCACTGCTATGCCATGGCAGCTCCCTGAAGGCCTCCTAGGGCCTTCTGTCCCCTAACACAGTCGTGCCATTCATCCCATGTGGGGAGCAAAGTTCACCCTTGGCAGGGCTCAGGGTGCAGCCTGTGTGTGGTTTCATGGCTGGGAAAGGGCAGATCCACAAGCTGGGGGCCCACTTGTGAATGGGACCTGGTGGGCAGAGCCGGCATTCCCTGGCTGGGATGCAGGAGATCTGGGGCCTTCAAGCTGCATGCACATCCCCTCTCTGGCTTCCCCTCTTGCTTCTTCTCTGCTGCCAAGCCTCTCACACCACACGTGCGTCTCATTGCACGGAGCATGCTGCTTGCCCTTCTTCACAAGGACCTCAACTCACAAGCCTCATTTCCTCGAAGGGGAGTGACAATTGACCCAGAGCCTCCAGAGGAGCTGAAGTCTCTCCAGCCACCAAGGGAAGCAGCCGAATTGATGACAGCCTGCTGCATGGAGGGCTTCGATGGGAGAGTGCCATGCATCCCTGGCGGCGACTCTCTCTCACAGTGCTTTCCATGGGGAAACCCTGTGTGTGCCAAGTGTCTCCTGTGTGCAGAAAATCTCTCCCCAGGGCCAGAGGTGCAGGGAACCGTCTTTGTACCCAGAGCAATGTTCTAGGCAGGCCTCCCATGCTGGGTGAGCCTCCACTTCCCCAACTGTCCAACTGCCTCAGGAACACACTTCTAGGGAGTGTGGGTCTGACAGGCAGGGCAGATCGAGTGAGGCTCATGGATTGCAGGCAAAAGCCACTGCGCTGACCATTCCCCCTGGAAGTCGCAGCTGAAGGCTCTCTGCACCAGGCCCTAGCTGGAATGAGCCTGCAGCCTGGCCTCCAGTCCCAGGCTTGCCCTGGGCCCTGCTAGGATGGGACCCATCCCAGCCTCAGCACAGCCTCCCTAGGGCCTGTGCAGGCCTAGGCCACTGCCAGCCAGCAGGACCTCGATGGATTACCATTCATTCGAGGAGGCCCCAGGGTGTTGCCTGTGTGTCTCTTGCCCTGCTGGGACGCTGCAGGTCCAGAGGCTGTGTGTGCACGTGGCCACTGGGGCCTGAGCACAAAACAGTCATGACCCCACTTGCAAGCAGGATGCCTGCTGGCCCTTAGCTGCCTGAAACCTCCCCTTGCTGTCTGCGCTGTCTTCACTGCTGACAGGCCTGGGTGTGCACAGGCAAGTCTAGGCCAAGGAAACTGGGTGCTTGCATGCCGCTTGCTAGGAGGTCCTCCTAATGCATTCTGGTCTGGGGCACACACGGCCCTGGACCAGAAGCCTGCAAGGCAGCTGCAGCTTCACCATCCACAAAGTCCTGCAGCACTTGGCAGGGAGCCTTCTGCTATGCACAGCTTTCCCACTCCAAAGCCTTGCAGGAGTTCATGGATGCTCGGGCCTGCAGTGTTTTCCATCGGAGAGCTCTGGGTGCCCAAAACCTCCCCTGTGGCTTCCGAGCACCCTCCAACCCACATGCCCTTGGCACCCAGTCTGTTGCCGCAGGGTAGTCCTAAGCAAGACTCTCTAAGCTTTTGGAGCCAGCGTGCCTCCTGCTTGGAAAGCTCCTCAGGAACTCATTTGGAGCGAGGCTTCTGCTCCCATGCTTGTCGGCCAGCAGATGGTGCCAGCGCTCCACCAAAAAACTCTCTGCTTTGCCTTCAGCCAGGGTTCGCCTAGCTGAGCTCTCCTTGCCTCAAGCAGAAACTCCAGTGTGCATCCAGCCTACAGAAAGCAGAGTGCCTTTGCCTGAGCACTGCTATGTTGTGGCAGGTCCCCGAAGGCCTCCTAGGGCCTTCTCTCCCCTGACACAGTCGTGCCATTCAGCCCACCTGGCGAGCAATGGTCCACCTTGACAGGGCACACGGTGCAGCCTGGGTGTAGTTTCATGGTTGGGAAAGGGCAGATCCGGAAGCTGGGTGCCCACATGTGAATGGGGCCTGATGGGCCGAGCTGTCATTCCCTGCTTGCGAAGCAGGAGCTCTGGGGCCTGCAAGCTGCATGCACATCCCCTCCCTGGCTGCCCTCTTGCTTCTCCTCTGCTGCCAAGCCTCTCTCCCCACACGTGTGTCTCATCGAAAGGAGCAGGATGCTTGCCATTCTTTGCAAGGAGCTCATCCCACAAGCCTCATTTCCTTGGAGGGGTCTGCGAAATGCTCCAGAGCCTCCAGAGGAGCTGCAGACTCTCCAAACAACAAGGGCAGCAGCCGAGTCTATGACAGCCTGCTGCATGGAGGGCTTCGATGGGAGAGTGCCATGCAACCCTGGCGGCGACTCTCTCTCACAGTGCTTTCCATGGGGAAACATTGTGTGTGCCAAGTGTCTCCTGTGTGCAGAAAATCTCTCCCCAGGGCCAGAAGTGCAGGGAATGCTCTTTGGACACAGAGCAATGTTCTAGGAAGGCCTCCCATGGTGCGTGAGCCTCCACTTCCCCAACTGTCCAACTGCCTCAGGAACACATTTCTAGGGAGTGTGGGTCGCACAGGCAGGGCGGCTCGAGTGAGGAACGTGGATTGCAGGCAAAAGCCACTGCGCTGACCATTCCCCCTGGAAGTCGCAGCTGAAGGCTCTCTGCACCAGGCCCTAGCTGGAATGAGCCTGCAGCCTGGCCTCCAGTCCCAGGCTTGCCCTGGGCCCTGCTTGGTCAGGACCCATCCCAGCCTCAGCACGGCCACCCTAGGGCCTGTGCAGGCCTAGGCCACTGCCAGCCAGGAGGACCTCGTTGGAGCGCTGTTCATTCGAGAAGGACCCAGGGTGTTGCCTGTGTGTCTCTTGCACTGCTGGGACGCTGCAGGTCCAGAGGCTGTGTGTGCACGTGGCCACTGGGGCCTGAGCACAAAACAGTCATGGCCCCACTTTCAAGCAGGACGCCTGCCGGCCCATAGCCGCCTGCCACCCCCCCTTGCTGTCTGCGTTGTCTTCACTGCTGGCAGGCTTCTGTGTGCACAGGCCAGTCTATGCCAAGGAAACGAGGTGCTTGCTCTCCCCTTGCTAGGAGCTCCTCCTAACGCATTGTGGACCGGGGCACACACGCCCCTAGACCAGAAGCCTGCAAGGCAGCTGCAGCTTCGCAATCCACAAAGGCCTGCAGCACTTGGCAGAGAGCCTTCTGCTATGGATATCTTTCCCATCCAAAGCCTTGGAGGAGTTCATGGATGCTCGGCCCTGCAGCGTTTTCCATCGGAGAGCACTGGGTGCCCAAAGCCTCCTCTGTGGTTTCTGAGAACCTTCCAAAACACATGACCTTGGTACCCACTCTGTTGCCGGAGGGTAGTCCTAAGCAGAACTCTCGAAGCTTTTGGAGCCAGCGTGCCTCCTGCTTGGAAAGCTCCTCAGGAACTCATTTGGAGAGAGGCTTCTCCTCCCATGCTTGTCGGCCAACAGATGGTGCCAGCGCTCCACCAAAAAACCCTCTGCTTTGCCTTCAGCCATGGATAGCCTAGCTGAACTCTCTCTGCCTCAAGTAGATACTGCAGGGTTCTTCCAGCCTACAGAAAGCAGAGTGCTTTTGCCTGAGCACTGCTATGCCATGGCAGCTCCCTGAAGGCCTCCTAGGGCCTTCTGTCCCCTAACACAGTCGTGCCATTCATCCCATGCGGGGAGCAAAGTTCACCCTTGGCAGGGCTCAGGGTGCAGCCTGTGTGTGGTTTCATGGCTGGGAAAGGGCAGATCCACAAGCTGGGGGCCCACTTGTGAATGGGACCTGGTGGGCAGAGCCGGCATTCCCTGGCTGGGATGCAGGAGATCTGGGGCCTTCAAGCTGCATGCACATCCCCTCTCTGGCAGCCGCTCTTGCTTCTTCTCTGCTGCCAAGCCTCTCACACCACACGTGCGTCTCATTGCACGGAGCATGCTGCTTGCCCTTCTTCACAAGGACCTCAACTCACAAGCCTCATTTCCTCGAAGGGGAGTGACAATTGACCCAGAGCCTCCAGAGGAGCTGAAGTCTCTCCAGCCACCAAGGGAAGCAGCCGAATTGATGACAGCCTGCTGCATGGAGGGCTTCGATGGGAGAGTGCCATGCATCCCTGGCGGCGACTCTCTCTCACAGTGCTTTCCATGTGGAAACCCTGTGTGTGCCAAGTGTCTCCTGTGTGCAGAAAATCTCTCCCCAGGGCCAGAGGTGCAGGGAACCGTCTTTGTACCCAGAGCAATGTTCTAGGCAGGCCTCCCATGCTGGGTGAGCCTCCACTTCCCCAACTGTCCAACTGCCTCAGGAACACACTTCTAGGGAGTGTGGGTCTGACAGGCAGGGCAGATCGAGTGAGGCTCATGGATTGCAGGCAAAAGCCACTGCGCTGACCATTCCCCCTGGAAGTCGCAGCTGAAGGCTCTCTGCACCAGGCCCTAGCTGGAATGAGCCTGCAGCCTGGCCTCCAGTCCCAGGCTTGCCCTGGGTCCTGCTAGGATTGGACCCATCCCAGCCTCAGCACAGCCTCCCTAGGGCCTGTGCAGGCCTAGGCCACTGCCAGCCAGCAGGACCTCGATGGATTACCATTCATTCGAGGAGGCCCCAGGGTGTTGCCTGTGTGTCTCTTGCCCTGCTGGGACGCTGCAGGTCCAGAGGCTGTGTGTGCACGTGGCCACTGGGGCCTGAGCACAAAACAGTCATGACCCCACTTGCAAGCAGGATGCCTGCTGGCCCTTAGCTGCCTGAAACCTCCGCTTGCTGTCTGCGCTGTCTTCACTGCTGACAGGCCTGGGTGTGCACAGGCAAGTCTAGGCCAAGGAAACTGGGTGCTTGCATGCCGCTTGCTAGGAGGTCCTCCTAATGCATTCTGGTCTGGGGCACACACGGCCCTGGACCAGAAGCCTGCAAGGCAGCTGCAGCTTCACCATCCACAAAGTCCTGCAGCACTTGGCAGGGAGCCTTCTGCTATGCACAGCTTTCCCACTCCAAAGCCTTGCAGGAGTTCATGGATGCTCGGGCCTGCAGTGTTTTCCATCGGAGAGCTCTGGGTGCCCAAAACCTCCCCTGTGGCTTCCGAGCACCCTCCAACCCACATGCCCTTGGCACCCAGTCTGTTGCCGCAGGGTAGTCCTAAGCAAGACTCTCTAAGCTTTTGGAGCCAGCGTGCCTCCTGCTTGGAAAGCTCCTCAGGAACTCATTTGGAGCGAGGCTTCTGCTCCCATGCTTGTCGGCCAGCAGATGGTGCCAGCGCTCCACCAAAAAACTCTCTGCTTTGCCTTCAGCCAGGGTTCGCCTAGCTGAGCTCTCCTTGCCTCAAGCAGAAACTCCAGTGTGCATCCAGCCTACAGAAAGCAGAGTGCCTTTGCCTGAGCACTGCTATGTTGTGGCAGGTCCCCGAAGGCCTCCTAGGGCCTTCTCTCCCCTGACACAGTCGTGCCATTCAGCCCACCTGGCGAGCAATGGTCCACCTTGACAGGGCACACGGTGCAGCCTGGGTGTAGTTTCATGGTTGGGAAAGGGCAGATCCGGAAGCTGGGTGCCCACATGTGAATGGGGCCTGATGGGCCGAGCTGTCATTCCCTGCTGGCGAAGCAGGAGCTCTGGGGCCTGCAAGCTGCATGCACATCCCCTCCCTGGCTGCCCTCTTGCTTCTCCTCTGCTGCCAAGCCTCTCTCCCCACACGTGTGTCTCATCGAAAGGAGCAGGATGCTTGCCATTCTTTGCAAGGAGCTCATCCCACAAGCCTCATTTCCTTGGAGGGGTCTGCGAAATGCTCCAGAGCCTCCAGAGGAGCTGCAGACTCTCCAAACAACAAGGGCAGCAGCCGAGTCTATGACAGCCTGCTGCATGGAGGGCTTCGATGGGAGAGTGCCATGCAACCCTGGCGGCGACTCTCTCTCACAGTGCTTTCCATGGGGAAACATTGTGTGTGCCAAGTGTCTCCTGTGTGCAGAAAATCTCTCCCCAGCACCAGAAGTGCAGGGAATGCTCTTTGGACACAGAGCAATGTTCTAGGAAGGCCTCCCATGGTGCGTGAGCCTCCACTTCCCCAACTGTCCAACTGCCTCAGGAACACATTTCTAGGGAGTGTGGGTCGCACAGGCAGGGCGGCTCGAGTGAGGAACGTGGATTGCAGGCAAAAGCCACTGCGCTGACCATTCCCCCTGGAAGTCGCAGCTGAAGGCTCTCTGCACCAGGCCCTAGCTGGAATGAGCCTGCAGCCTGGCCTCCAGTCCCAGGCTTGCCCTGGGCCCTGCTTGGTCAGGACCCATCCCAGCCTCAGCACGGCCACCCTAGGGCCTGTGCAGGCCTAGGCCACTGCCAGCCAGGAGGACCTCGTTGGAGCGCTGTTCATTCGAGAAGGACCCAGGGTGTTGGCCTGTGTGTCTCTTGCACTGCTGGGGCGCTGCAGGTCCAGAGGCTGTGTGTGCACGTGGCCACTGGGGCCTGAGCACAAAACAGTCATGGCCCCACTTTCAAGCAGGACGCCTGCTGGCCCATAGCCGCCTGCCACCCCCCCTTGCTGTCTGCATTGTCTTCACTGCTGGCAGGCTTCTGTGTGCACAGGCCAGTCTATGCCAAGGAAACGAGGTGCTTGCTCGCCCCTTGCTAGGAGCTCCTCCTAACGCATTGTGGACCGGGGCACACACGCCCCTAGACCAGAAGCCTGCAAGGCAGCTGCAGCTTCGCAATCCACAAAGGCCTGCAGCACTTGGCAGAGAGCCTTCTGCTATGGATATCTTTCCCATCCAAAGCCTTGGAGGAGTTCATGGATGCTCGGGCCTGCAGCGTTTTCCATCGGAGAGCACTGGGTGCCCAAAGCCTCCCCTGTGGTTTCTGAGAACCTTCCAAAACACATGACCTTGGTACCCACTCTGTTGCCAGAGGGTAGTCCTAAGCAGAACTCTCGAAGCTTTTGGAGCCAGCGTGCCTCCTGCTTGGAAAGCTCTTCAGGAACTCATTTAGAGAGAGGCTTCTCCTCCCATGCTTGTCGGCCAACAGATGGTGCCAGCGCTCCACCAAAAAACTCTCTGCTTTGCCTTCAGCCATGGATAGCCTAGCTGAACTCTCTCTGCCTCAAGTAGATACTGCAGGGTTCTTCCAGCCTACAGAAAGCAGAGTGCTTTTGCCTGAGCACTGCTATGCCATGGCAGCTCCCTGAAGGCCTCCTAGGGCCTTCTGTCCCCTAACACAGTCGTGCCATTCATCCCATGTGGGGAGCAAAGTTCACCCTTGGCAGGGCTCAGGGTGCAGCCTGTGTGTGGTTTCATGGCTGGGAAAGGGCAGATCCACAAGCTGGGGGCCCACTTGTGAATGGGACCTGGTGGGCAGAGCCGGCATTCCCTGGCTGGGATGCAGGAGATCTGGGGCCTTCAAGCTGCATGCACATCCCCTCTCTGGCTTCCCCTCTTGCTTCTTCTCTGCTGCCAAGCCTCTCACACCACACGTGCGTCTCATTGCACGGAGCATGCTGCTTGCCCTTCTTCACAAGGACCTCAACTCACAAGCCTCATTTCCTCGAAGGGGAGTGACAATTGACCCAGAGCCTCCAGAGGAGCTGAAGTCTCTCCAGCCACCAAGGGAAGCAGCCGAATTGATGACAGCCTGCTGCATGGAGGGCTTCGATGGGAGAGTGCCATGCATCCCTGGCGGCGACTCTCTCTCACAGTGCTTTCCATGGGGAAACCCTGTGTGTGCCAAGTGTCTCCTGTGTGCAGAAAATCTCTCCCCAGGGCCAGAGGTGCAGGGAACCGTCTTTGTACCCAGAGCAATGTTCTAGGCAGGCCTCCCATGCTGGGTGAGCCTCCACTTCCCCAACTGTCCAACTGCCTCAGGAACACACTTCTAGGGAGTGTGGGTCTGACAGGCAGGGCAGATCGAGTGAGGCTCATGGATTGCAGGCAAAAGCCACTGCGCTGACCATTCCCCCTGGAAGTCGCAGCTGAAGGCTCTCTGCACCAGGCCCTAGCTGGAATGAGCCTGCAGCCTGGCCTCCAGTCCCAGGCTTGCCCTGGGCCCTGCTAGGATGGGACCCATCCCAGCCTCAGCACAGCCTCCCTAGGGCCTGTGCAGGCCTAGGCCACTGCCAGCCAGCAGGACCTCGATGGATTACCATTCATTCGAGGAGGCCCCAGGGTGTTGCCTGTGTGTCTCTTGCCCTGCTGGGACGCTGCAGGTCCAGAGGCTGTGTGTGCACGTGGCCACTGGGGCCTGAGCACAAAACAGTCATGACCCCACTTGCAAGCAGGATGCCTGCTGGCCCTTAGCTGCCTGAAACCTCCCCTTGCTGTCTGCGCTGTCTTCACTGCTGACAGGCCTGGGTGTGCACAGGCAAGTCTAGGCCAAGGAAACTGGGTGCTTGCATGCCGCTTGCTAGGAGGTCCTCCTAATGCATTCTGGTCTGGGGCACACACGGCCCTGGACCAGAAGCCTGCAAGGCAGCTGCAGCTTCACCATCCACAAAGTCCTGCAGCACTTGGCAGGGAGCCTTCTGCTATGCACAGCTTTCCCACTCCAAAGCCTTGCAGGAGTTCATGGATGCTCGGGCCTGCAGTGTTTTCCATCGGAGAGCTCTGGGTGCCCAAAACCTCCCCTGTGGCTTCCGAGCACCCTCCAACCCACATGCCCTTGGCACCCAGTCTGTTGCCGCAGGGTAGTCCTAAGCAAGACTCTCTAAGCTTTTGGAGCCAGCGTGCCTCCTGCTTGGAAAGCTCCTCAGGAACTCATTTGGAGCGAGGCTTCTGCTCCCATGCTTGTCGGCCAGCAGATGGTGCCAGCGCTCCACCAAAAAACTCTCTGCTTTGCCTTCAGCCAGGGTTCGCCTAGCTGAGCTCTCCTTGCCTCAAGCAGAAACTCCAGTGTGCATCCAGCCTACAGAAAGCAGAGTGCCTTTGCCTGAGCACTGCTATGTTGTGGCAGGTCCCCGAAGGCCTCCTAGGGCCTTCTCTCCCCTGACACAGTCGTGCCATTCAGCCCACCTGGCGAGCAATGGTCCACCTTGACAGGGCACACGGTGCAGCCTGGGTGTAGTTTCATGGTTGGGAAAGGGCAGATCCGGAAGCTGGGTGCCCACATGTGAATGGGGCCTGATGGGCCGAGCTGTCATTCCCTGCTTGCGAAGCAGGAGCTCTGGGGCCTGCAAGCTGCATGCACATCCCCTCCCTGGCTGCCCTCTTGCTTCTCCTCTGCTGCCAAGCCTCTCTCCCCACACGTGTGTCTCATCGAAAGGAGCAGGATGCTTGCCATTCTTTGCAAGGAGCTCATCCCACAAGCCTCATTTCCTTGGAGGGGTCTGCGAAATGCTCCAGAGCCTCCAGAGGAGCTGCAGACTCTCCAAACAACAAGGGCAGCAGCCGAGTCTATGACAGCCTGCTGCATGGAGGGCTTCGATGGGAGAGTGCCATGCAACCCTGGCGGCGACTCTCTCTCACAGTGCTTTCCATGGGGAAACATTGTGTGTGCCAAGTGTCTCCTGTGTGCAGAAAATCTCTCCCCAGGGCCAGAAGTGCAGGGAATGCTCTTTGGACACAGAGCAATGTTCTAGGAAGGCCTCCCATGGTGCGTGAGCCTCCACTTCCCCAACTGTCCAACTGCCTCAGGAACACATTTCTAGGGAGTGTGGGTCGCACAGGCAGGGCGGCTCGAGTGAGGAACGTGGATTGCAGGCAAAAGCCACTGCGCTGACCATTCCCCCTGGAAGTCGCAGCTGAAGGCTCTCTGCACCAGGCCCTAGCTGGAATGAGCCTGCAGCCTGGCCTCCAGTCCCAGGCTTGCCCTGGGCCCTGCTTGGTCAGGACCCATCCCAGCCTCAGCACGGCCACCCTAGGGCCTGTGCAGGCCTAGGCCACTGCCAGCCAGGAGGACCTCGTTGGAGCGCTGTTCATTCGAGAAGGACCCAGGGTGTTGCCTGTGTGTCTCTTGCACTGCTGGGACGCTGCAGGTCCAGAGGCTGTGTGTGCACGTGGCCACTGGGGCCTGAGCACAAAACAGTCATGGCCCCACTTTCAAGCAGGACGCCTGCCGGCCCATAGCCGCCTGCCACCCCCCCTTGCTGTCTGCGTTGTCTTCACTGCTGGCAGGCTTCTGTGTGCACAGGCCAGTCTATGCCAAGGAAACGAGGTGCTTGCTCTCCCCTTGCTAGGAGCTCCTCCTAACGCATTGTGGACCGGGGCACACACGCCCCTAGACCAGAAGCCTGCAAGGCAGCTGCAGCTTCGCAATCCACAAAGGCCTGCAGCACTTGGCAGAGAGCCTTCTGCTATGGATATCTTTCCCATCCAAAGCCTTGGAGGAGTTCATGGATGCTCGGCCCTGCAGCGTTTTCCATCGGAGAGCACTGGGTGCCCAAAGCCTCCTCTGTGGTTTCTGAGAACCTTCCAAAACACATGACCTTGGTACCCACTCTGTTGCCGGAGGGTAGTCCTAAGCAGAACTCTCGAAGCTTTTGGAGCCAGCGTGCCTCCTGCTTGGAAAGCTCCTCAGGAACTCATTTGGAGAGAGGCTTCTCCTTCCCATGCTTGTCGGCCAACAGATGGTGCCAGCGCTCCACCAAAAAACCCTCTGCTTTGCCTTCAGCCATGGATAGCCTAGCTGAACTCTCTCTGCCTCAAGTAGATACTGCAGGGTTCTTCCAGCCTACAGAAAGCAGAGTGCTTTTGCCTGAGCACTGCTATGCCATGGCAGCTCCCTGAAGGCCTCCTAGGGCCTTCTGTCCCCTAACACAGTCGTGCCATTCATCCCATGCGGGAGCAAAGTTCACCCTTGGCAGGGCTCAGGGTGCAGCCTGTGTGTGGTTTCATGGCTGGGAAAGGGCAGATCCACAAGCTGGGGGCCCACTTGTGAATGGGACCTGGTGGGCAGAGCCGGCATTCCCTGGCTGGGATGCAGGAGATCTGGGGCCTTCAAGCTGCATGCACATCCCCTCTCTGGCAGCCGCTCTTGCTTCTTCTCTGCTGCCAAGCCTCTCACACCACACGTGCGTCTCATTGCACGGAGCATGCTGCTTGCCCTTCTTCACAAGGACCTCAACTCACAAGCCTCATTTCCTCGAAGGGGAGTGACAATTGACCCAGAGCCTCCAGAGGAGCTGAAGTCTCTTCAGCCACCAAGGGAAGCAGCCGAATTGATGACAGCCTGCTGCATGGAGGGCTTCGATGGGAGAGTGCCATGCATCCCTGGCGGCGACTCTCTCTCACAGTGCTTTCCATGTGGAAACCCTGTGTGTGCCAAGTGTCTCCTGTGTGCAGAAAATCTCTCCCCAGGGCCAGAGGTGCAGGGAACCGTCTTTGTACCCAGAGCAATGTTCTAGGCAGGCCTCCCATGCTGGGTGAGCCTCCACTTCCCCAACTGTCCAACTGCCTCAGGAACACACTTCTAGGGAGTGTGGGTCTGACAGGCAGGGCAGATCGAGTGAGGCTCATGGATTGCAGGCAAAAGCCACTGCGCTGACCATTCCCCCTGGAAGTCGCAGCTGAAGGCTCTCTGCACCAGGCCCTAGCTGGAATGAGCCTGCAGCCTGGCCTCCAGTCCCAGGCTTGCCCTGGGTCCTGCTAGGATTGGACCCATCCCAGCCTCAGCACAGCCTCCCTAGGGCCTGTGCAGGCCTAGGCCACTGCCAGCCAGCAGGACCTCGATGGATTACCATTCATTCGAGGAGGCCCCAGGGTGTTGCCTGTGTGTCTCTTGCCCTGCTGGGACGCTGCAGGTCCAGAGGCTGTGTGTGCACGTGGCCACTGGGGCCTGAGCACAAAACAGTCATGACCCCACTTGCAAGCAGGATGCCTGCTGGCCCTTAGCTGCCTGAAACCTCCGCTTGCTGTCTGCGCTGTCTTCACTGCTGACAGGCCTGGGTGTGCACAGGCAAGTCTAGGCCAAGGAAACTGGGTGCTTGCATGCCGCTTGCTAGGAGGTCCTCCTAATGCATTCTGGTCTGGGGCACACACGGCCCTGGACCAGAAGCCTGCAAGGCAGCTGCAGCTTCACCATCCACAAAGTCCTGCAGCACTTGGCAGGGAGCCTTCTGCTATGCACAGCTTTCCCACTCCAAAGCCTTGCAGGAGTTCATGGATGCTCGGGCCTGCAGTGTTTTCCATCGGAGAGCTCTGGGTGCCCAAAACCTCCCCTGTGGCTTCCGAGCACCCTCCAACCCACATGCCCTTGGCACCCAGTCTGTTGCCGCAGGGTAGTCCTAAGCAAGACTCTCTAAGCTTTTGGAGCCAGCGTGCCTCCTGCTTGGAAAGCTCCTCAGGAACTCATTTGGAGCGAGGCTTCTGCTCCCATGCTTGTCGGCCAGCAGATGGTGCCAGCGCTCCACCAAAAAACTCTCTGCTTTGCCTTCAGCCAGGGTTCGCCTAGCTGAGCTCTCCTTGCCTCAAGCAGAAACTCCAGTGTGCATCCAGCCTACAGAAAGCAGAGTGCCTTTGCCTGAGCACTGCTATGTTGTGGCAGGTCCCCGAAGGCCTCCTAGGGCCTTCTCTCCCCTGACACAGTCGTGCCATTCAGCCCACCTGGCGAGCAATGGTCCACCTTGACAGGGCACACGGTGCAGCCTGGGTGTAGTTTCATGGTTGGGAAAGGGCAGATCCGGAAGCTGGGTGCCCACATGTGAATGGGGCCTGATGGGCCGAGCTGTCATTCCCTGCTTGCGAAGCAGGAGCTCTGGGGCCTGCAAGCTGCATGCACATCCCCTCCCTGGCTGCCCTCTTGCTTCTCCTCTGCTGCCAAGCCTCTCTCCCCACACGTGTGTCTCATCGAAAGGAGCAGGATGCTTGCCATTCTTTGCAAGGAGCTCATCCCACAAGCCTCATTTCCTTGGAGGGGTCTGCGAAATGCTCCAGAGCCTCCAGAGGAGCTGCAGACTCTCCAAACAACAAGGGCAGCAGCCGAGTCTATGACAGCCTGCTGCATGGAGGGCTTCGATGGGAGAGTGCCATGCAACCCTGGCGGCGACTCTCTCTCACAGTGCTTTCCATGGGGAAACATTGTGTGTGCCAAGTGTCTCCTGTGTGCAGAAAATCTCTCCCCAGCACCAGAAGTGCAGGGAATGCTCTTTGGACACAGAGCAATGTTCTAGGAAGGCCTCCCATGGTGCGTGAGCCTCCACTTCCCCAACTGTCCAACTGCCTCAGGAACACATTTCTAGGGAGTGTGGGTCGCACAGGCAGGGCGGCTCGAGTGAGGAACGTGGATTGCAGGCAAAAGCCACTGCGCTGACCATTCCCCCTGGAAGTCGCAGCTGAAGGCTCTCTGCACCAGGCCCTAGCTGGAATGAGCCTGCAGCCTGGCCTCCAGTCCCAGGCTTGCCCTGGGCCCTGCTTGGTCAGGACCCATCCCAGCCTCAGCACGGCCACCCTAGGGCCTGTGCAGGCCTAGGCCACTGCCAGCCAGGAGGACCTCGTTGGAGCGCTGTTCATTCGAGAAGGACCCAGGGTGTTGGCCTGTGTGTCTCTTGCACTGCTGGGGCGCTGCAGGTCCAGAGGCTGTGTGTGCACGTGGCCACTGGGGCCTGAGCACAAAACAGTCATGGCCCCACTTTCAAGCAGGACGCCTGCTGGCCCATAGCTGCCTGCCACCCCCCCTTGCTGTCTGCATTGTCTTCACTGCTGGCAGGCTTCTGTGTGCACAGGCCAGTCTATGCCAAGGAAACGAGGTGCTTGCTCGCCCCTTGCTAGGAGCTCCTCCTAACGCATTGTGGACCGGGGCACACACGCCCCTAGACCAGAAGCCTGCAAGGCAGCTGCAGCTTCGCAATCCACAAAGGCCTGCAGCACTTGGCAGAGAGCCTTCTGCTATGGATATCTTTCCCATCCAAAGCCTTGGAGGAGTTCATGGATGCTCGGGCCTGCAGCGTTTTCCATCGGAGAGCACTGGGTGCCCAAAGCCTCCCCTGTGGTTTCTGAGAACCTTCCAAAACACATGACCTTGGTACCCACTCTGTTGCTGGAGGGTAGTCCTAAGCAGAACTCTCGAAGCTTTTGGAGCCAGCGTGCCTCCTGCTTGGAAAGCTCCTCAGGAACTCATTTGGAGAGAGGCTTCTCCTCCCATGCTTGTTGGCCAACAGATGGTGCCAGCGCTCCACCAAAAAACTCTCTGCTTTGCCTTCAGCCATGGATAGCCTAGCTGAACTCTCTCTGCCTCAAGTAGATACTGCAGGGTTCTTCCAGCCTACAGAAAGCAGAGTGCTTTTGCCTGAGCACTGCTATGCCATGGCAGCTCCCTGAAGGCCTCCTAGGGCCTTCTGTCCCCTAACACAGTCGTGCCATTCATCCCATGCGGGGAGCAAAGTTCACCCTTGGCAGGGCTCAGGGTGCAGCCTGTGTGTGGTTTCATGGCTGGGAAAGGGCAGATCCACAAGCTGGGGGCCCACTTGTGAATGGGACCTGGTGGGCAGAGCCGGCATTCCCTGGCTGGGATGCAGGAGATCTGGGGCCTTCAAGCTGCATGCACATCCCCTCTCTGGCAGCCGCTCTTGCTTCTTCTCTGCTGCCAAGCCTCTCACACCACACGTGCGTCTCATTGCACGGAGCATGCTGCTTGCCCTTCTTCACAAGGACCTCAACTCACAAGCCTCATTTCCTCGAAGGGGAGTGACAATTGACCCAGAGCCTCCAGAGGAGCTGAAGTCTCTCCAGCCACCAAGGGAAGCAGCCGAATTGATGACAGCCTGCTGCATGGAGGGCTTCGATGGGAGAGTGCCATGCATCCCTGGCGGCGACTCTCTCTCACAGTGCTTTCCATGGGGAAACCCTGTGTGTGCCAAGTGTCTCCTGTGTGCAGAAAATCTCTCCCCAGGGCCAGAGGTGCAGGGAACCGTCTTTGTACCCAGAGCAATGTTCTAGGCAGGCCTCCCATGCTGGGTGAGCCTCCACTTCCCCAACTGTCCAACTGCCTCAGGAACACACTTCTAGGGAGTGTGGGTCTGACAGGCAGGGCAGATCGAGTGAGGCTCATGGATTGCAGGCAAAAGCCACTGCGCTGACCATTCCCCCTGGAAGTCGCAGCTGAAGGCTCTCTGCACCAGGCCCTAGCTGGAATGAGCCTGCAGCCTGGCCTCCAGTCCCAGGCTTGCCCTGGGCCCTGCTAGGATGGGACCCATCCCAGCCTCAGCACAGCCTCCCTAGGGCCTGTGCAGGCCTAGGCCACTGCCAGCCAGCAGGACCTCGATGGATTACCATTCATTCGAGGAGGCCCCAGGGTGTTGCCTGTGTGTCTCTTGCCCTGCTGGGACGCTGCAGGTCCAGAGGCTGTGTGTGCACGTGGCCACTGGGGCCTGAGCACAAAACAGTCATGACCCCACTTGCAAGCAGGATGCCTGCTGGCCCTTAGCTGCCTGAAACCTCCGCTTGCTGTCTGCGCTGTCTTCACTGCTGACAGGCCTGGGTGTGCACAGGCAAGTCTAGGCCAAGGAAACTGGGTGCTTGCATGCCGCTTGCTAGGAGGTCCTCCTAATGCATTCTGGTCTGGGGCACACACGGCCCTGGACCAGAAGCCTGCAAGGCAGCTGCAGCTTCACCATCCACAAAGTCCTGCAGCACTTGGCAGGGAGCCTTCTGCTATGCACAGCTTTCCCACTCCAAAGCCTTGCAGGAGTTCATGGATGCTCGGGCCTGCAGTGTTTTCCATCGGAGAGCTCTGGGTGCCCAAAACCTCCCCTGTGGCTTCCGAGCACCCTCCAACCCACATGCCCTTGGCACCCAGTCTGTTGCCGCAGGGTAGTCCTAAGCAAGACTCTCTAAGCTTTTGGAGCCAGCGTGCCTCCTGCTTGGAAAGCTCCTCAGGAACTCATTTGGAGCGAGGCTTCTGCTCCCATGCTTGTCGGCCAGCAGATGGTGCCAGCGCTCCACCAAAAAACTCTCTGCTTTGCCTTCAGCCAGGGTTCGCCTAGCTGAGCTCTCCTTGCCTCAAGCAGAAACTCCAGTGTGCATCCAGCCTACAGAAAGCAGAGTGCCTTTGCCTGAGCACTGCTATGTTGTGGCAGGTCCCCGAAGGCCTCCTAGGGCCTTCTCTCCCCTGACACAGTCGTGCCATTCAGCCCACCTGGCGAGCAATGGTCCACCTTGACAGGGCACACGGTGCAGCCTGGGTGTAGTTTCATGGTTGGGAAAGGGCAGATCCGGAAGCTGGGTGCCCACATGTGAATGGGGCCTGATGGGCCGAGCTGTCATTCCCTGCTTGCGAAGCAGGAGCTCTGGGGCCTGCAAGCTGCATGCACATCCCCTCCCTGGCTGCCCTCTTGCTTCTCCTCTGCTGCCAAGCCTCTCTCCCCACACGTGTGTCTCATCGAAAGGAGCAGGATGCTTGCCATTCTTTGCAAGGAGCTCATCCCACAAGCCTCATTTCCTTGGAGGGGTCTGCGAAATGCTCCAGAGCCTCCAGAGGAGCTGCAGACTCTCCAAACAACAAGGGCAGCAGCCGAGTCTATGACAGCCTGCTGCATGGAGGGCTTCGATGGGAGAGTGCCATGCAACCCTGGCGGCGACTCTCTCTCACAGTGCTTTCCATGGGGAAACATTGTGTGTGCCAAGTGTCTCCTGTGTGCAGAAAATCTCTCCCCAGCACCAGAAGTGCAGGGAATGCTCTTTGGACACAGAGCAATGTTCTAGGAAGGCCTCCCATGGTGCGTGAGCCTCCACTTCCCCAACTGTCCAACTGCCTCAGGAACACATTTCTAGGGAGTGTGGGTCGCACAGGCAGGGCGGCTCGAGTGAGGAACGTGGATTGCAGGCAAAAGCCACTGCGCTGACCATTCCCCCTGGAAGTCGCAGCTGAAGGCTCTCTGCACCAGGCCCTAGCTGGAATGAGCCTGCAGCCTGGCCTCCAGTCCCAGGCTTGCCCTGGGCCCTGCTTGGTCAGGACCCATCCCAGCCTCAGCACGGCCACCCTAGGGCCTGTGCAGGCCTAGGCCACTGCCAGCCAGGAGGACCTCGTTGGAGCGCTGTTCATTCGAGAAGGACCCAGGGTGTTGCCTGTGTGTCTCTTGCACTGCTGGGACGCTGCAGGTCCAGAGGCTGTGTGTGCACGTGGCCACTGGGGCCTGAGCACAAAACAGTCATGGCCCCACTTTCAAGCAGGACGCCTGCCGGCCCATAGCCGCCTGCCACCCCCCCTTGCTGTCTGCGTTGTCTTCACTGCTGGCAGGCTTCTGTGTGCACAGGCCAGTCTATGCCAAGGAAACGAGGTGCTTGCTCTCCCCTTGCTAGGAGCTCCTCCTAACGCATTGTGGACCGGGGCACACACGCCCCTAGACCAGAAGCCTGCAAGGCAGCTGCAGCTTCGCAATCCACAAAGGCCTGCAGCACTTGGCAGAGAGCCTTCTGCTATGGATATCTTTCCCATCCAAAGCCTTGGAGGAGTTCATGGATGCTCGGCCCTGCAGCGTTTTCCATCGGAGAGCACTGGGTGCCCAAAGCCTCCTCTGTGGTTTCTGAGAACCTTCCAAAACACATGACCTTGGTACCCACTCTGTTGCCGGAGGGTAGTCCTAAGCAGAACTCTCGAAGCTTTTGGAGCCAGCGTGCCTCCTGCTTGGAAAGCTCCTCAGGAACTCATTTGGAGAGAGGCTTCTCCTCCCATGCTTGTCGGCCAACAGATGGTGCCAGCGCTCCACCAAAAAACCCTCTGCTTTGCCTTCAGCCATGGATAGCCTAGCTGAACTCTCTCTGCCTCAAGTAGATACTGCAGGGTTCTTCCAGCCTACAGAAAGCAGAGTGCTTTTGCCTGAGCACTGCTATGCCATGGCAGCTCCCTGAAGGCCTCCTAGGGCCTTCTGTCCCCTAACACAGTCGTGCCATTCATCCCATGCGGGGAGCAAAGTTCACCCTTGGCAGGGCTCAGGGTGCAGCCTGTGTGTGGTTTCATGGCTGGGAAAGGGCAGATCCACAAGCTGGGGGCCCACTTGTGAATGGGACCTGGTGGGCAGAGCCGGCATTCCCTGGCTGGGATGCAGGAGATCTGGGGCCTTCAAGCTGCATGCACATCCCCTCTCTGGCAGCCGCTCTTGCTTCTTCTCTGCTGCCAATTGCTGCCAAGCCTCTCACACCACACGTGCGTCTCATTGCACGGAGCATGCTGCTTGCCCTTCTTCACAAGGACCTCAACTCACAAGCCTCATTTCCTCGAAGGGGAGTGACAATTGACCCAGAGCCTCCAGAGGAGCTGAAGTCTCTCCAGCCACCAAGGGAAGCAGCCGAATTGATGACAGCCTGCTGCATGGAGGGCTTCGACGGGAGAGTGCCATGCATCCCTGCGGCGACTCTCTCTCACAGTGCTTTCCATGGGGAAACCCTGTGTGTGCCAAGTGTCTCCTGTGTGCAGAAAATCTCTCCCCAGGCCAGAGGTGCAGGGAACCGTCTTTGTACCCAGAGCAATGTTCTAGGCAGGCCTCCCATGCTGGGTGAGCCTCCACTTCCCCAACTGTCCAACTGCCTCAGGAACACACTTCTAGGGAGTGTGGGTCTGACAGGCAGGGCAGATCGAGTGAGGCTCATGGATTGCAGGCAAAAGCCACTGCGCTGACCATTCCCCCTGGAAGTCGCAGCTGAAGGCTCTCTGCACCAGGCCCTAGCTGGAATGAGCCTGCAGCCTGGCCTCCAGTCCCAGGCTTGCCCTGGTCCTGCTAGGATTGGACCCATCCCAGCCTCAGCACAGCCTCCCTAGGGCCTGTGCAGGCCTAGGCCACTGCCAGCCAGCAGGACCTCGATGGATTACCATTCATTCGAGGAGGCCCCAGGGTGTTGCCTGTGTGTCTCTTGCCCTGCTGGGACGCTGCAGGTCCAGAGGCTGTGTGTGCACGTGGCCACTGGGGGCCTGAGCACAAAACAGTCATGACCCCACTTGCAAGCAGGATGCCTGCTGGCCCTTAGCTGCCTGAAACCTCCGCTTGCTGTCTGCGCTGTCTTCACTGCTGACAGGCCTGGGTGTGCACAGGCAAGTCTAGGCAAGGAAACTGGTGCTTGCATGCCGCTTGCTAGGAGGTCCTCCTAATGCATTCTGGTCTGGGGCACACACGGCCCTGACCAGAAGCCTGCAAGGCAGCTGCAGCTTCACCATCCACAAAGTCCTGCAGCACTTGGCAGGGAGCCTTCTGCTATGCACAGCTTTCCACTCCAAAGCCTTGCAGGAGTTCATGGATGCTCGGGCCTGCAGTGTTTTCCATCGGAGAGCTCTGGGTGCCCAAAACCTCCCCTGTGGCTTCCGAGCACCCTCCAACCCACATGCCCTTGGCACCCAGTCTGTTGCCGCAGGGTAGTCCTAAGCAAGACTCTCTAAGCTTTTGGAGCCAGCGTGCCTCCTGCTTGGAAAGCTCCTCAGGAACTCATTTGGAGCGAGGCTTCTGCTCCATGCTTGTCGGCCAGCAGATGGTGCCAGCGCTCCACCAAAAAACTCTCTGCTTTGCCTTCAGCCAGGGTTCGCCTAGCTGAGCTCTCCTTGCCTCAAGCAGAAACTCCAGTGTGCATCCAGCCTACAGAAAGCAGAGTGCCTTTGCCTGAGCACTGCTATGTTGTGGCAGGTCCCCGAAGGCCTCCTAGGGCTTCTCTCCCCTGACACAGTCGTGCCATTCAGCCCACCTGGCGAGCAATGGTCCACCTTGACAGGGCACACGGTGCAGCCTGGGTGTAGTTTCATGGTTGGGAAAGGGCAGATCCGGAAGCTGGGTGCCCACATGTGAATGGGGCCTGATGGGCCGAGCTGTCATTCCCTGCTGGCGAAGCAGGAGCTCTGGGGCCTGCAAGCTGCATGCACATCCCTCCCTGCTGCCCTCTTGCTTCTCCTCTGCTGCCAAGCCTCTCTCCCCACACGTGTGTCTCATCGAAAGGAGCAGGATGCTTGCCATTCTTTGCAAGGAGCTCATCCCACAAGCCTCATTTCCTTGGAGGGGTCTGCGAAATGCTCCAGAGCCTCCAGAGGAGCTGCAGACTCTCCAAACAACAAGGGCAGCAGCCGAGTCTATGACAGCCTGCTGCATGGAGGGCTTCGATGGGAGAGTGCCATGCAACCCTGGCGGCGACTCTCTCTCACAGTGCTTTCCATGGGGAAACATTGTGTGTGCCAAGTGTCTCCTGTGTGCAGAAAATCTCTCCCCAGCACCAGAAGTGCAGGGAATGCTCTTTGGACACAGAGCAATGTTCTAGGAAGGCCTCCCATGGTGCGTGAGCCTCCACTTCCCCAACTGTCCAACTGCCTCAGGAACACATTTCTAGGGAGTGTGGGTCGCACAGGCAGGGCGGCTCGAGTGAGGAACGTGGATTGCAGGCAAAAGCCACTGCGCTGACCATTCCCCCTGGAAGTCGCAGCTGAAGGCTCTCTGCACCAGGCCCTAGCTGGAATGAGCCTGCAGCCTGGCCTCCAGTCCCAGGCTTGCCCTGGGCCCTGCTTGGTCAGGACCCATCCCAGCCTCAGCACGGCCACCCTAGGGCCTGTGCAGGCCTAGGCCACTGCCAGCCAGGAGGACCTCGTTGGAGCGCTGTTCATTCGAGAAGGACCCAGGGTGTTGCCTGTGTGTCTCTTGCACTGCTGGGACGCTGCAGGTCCAGAGGCTGTGTGTGCACGTGGCCACTGGGGCCTGAGCACAAAACAGTCATGGCCCCACTTTCAAGCAGGACGCCTGCCGGCCCATAGCCGCCTGCCACCCCCCCTTGCTGTCTGCGTTGTCTTCACTGCTGGCAGGCTTCTGTGTGCACAGGCCAGTCTATGCCAAGGAAACGAGGTGCTTGCTCTCCCCTTGCTAGGAGCTCCTCCTAACGCATTGTGGACCGGGGCACACACGCCCCTAGACCAGAAGCCTGCAAGGCAGCTGCAGCTTCGCAATCCACAAAGGCCTGCAGCACTTGGCAGAGAGCCTTCTGCTATGGATATCTTTCCCATCCAAAGCCTTGGAGGAGTTCATGGATGCTCGGCCCTGCAGCGTTTTCCATCGGAGAGCACTGGGTGCCCAAAGCCTCCTCTGTGGTTTCTGAGAACCTTCCAAAACACATGACCTTGGTACCCACTCTGTTGCCGGAGGGTAGTCCTAAGCAGAACTCTCGAAGCTTTTGGAGCCAGCGTGCCTCCTGCTTGGAAAGCTCCTCAGGAACTCATTTGGAGAGAGGCTTCTCCTCCCATGCTTGTCGGCCAACAGATGGTGCCAGCGCTCCACCAAAAAACCCTCTGCTTTGCCTTCAGCCATGGATAGCCTAGCTGAACTCTCTCTGCCTCAAGTAGATACTGCAGGGTTCTTCCAGCCTACAGAAAGCAGAGTGCTTTTGCCTGAGCACTGCTATGCCATGGCAGCTCCCTGAAGGCCTCCTAGGGCCTTCTGTCCCCTAACACAGTCGTGCCATTCATCCCATGCGGGGAGCAAAGTTCACCCTTGGCAGGGCTCAGGGTGCAGCCTGTGTGTGGTTTCATGGCTGGGAAAGGGCAGATCCACAAGCTGGGGGCCCACTTGTGAATGGGACCTGGTGGGCAGAGCCGGCATTCCCTGGCTGGGATGCAGGAGATCTGGGGCCTTCAAGCTGCATGCACATCCCCTCTCTGGCAGCCGCTCTTGCTTCTTCTCTGCTGCCAAGCCTCTCACACCACACGTGCGTCTCATTGCACGGAGCATGCTGCTTGCCCTTCTTCACAAGGACCTCAACTCACAAGCCTCATTTCCTCGAAGGGGAGTGACAATTGACCCAGAGCCTCCAGAGGAGCTGAAGTCTCTCCAGCCACCAAGGGAAGCAGCCGAATTGATGACAGCCTGCTGCATGGAGGGCTTCGATGGGAGAGTGCCATGCATCCCTGGCGGCGACTCTCTCTCACAGTGCTTTCCATGGGGAAACCCTGTGTGTGCCAAGTGTCTCCTGTGTGCAGAAAATCTCTCCCCAGGGCCAGAGGTGCAGGGAACCGTCTTTGTACCCAGAGCAATGTTCTAGGCAGGCCTCCCATGCTGGGTGAGCCTCCACTTCCCCAACTGTCCAACTGCCTCAGGAACACACTTCTAGGGAGTGTGGGTCTGACAGGCAGGGCAGATCGAGTGAGGCTCATGGATTGCAGGCAAAAGCCACTGCGCTGACCATTCCCCCTGGAAGTCGCAGCTGAAGGCTCTCTGCACCAGGCCCTAGCTGGAATGAGCCTGCAGCCTGGCCTCCAGTCCCAGGCTTGCCCTGGGTCCTGCTAGGATTGGACCCATCCCAGCCTCAGCACAGCCTCCCTAGGGCCTGTGCAGGCCTAGGCCACTGCCAGCCAGCAGGACCTCGATGGATTACCATTCATTCGAGGAGGCCCCAGGGTGTTGCCTGTGTGTCTCTTGCCCTGCTGGGACGCTGCAGGTCCAGAGGCTGTGTGTGCACGTGGCCACTGGGGCCTGAGCACAAAACAGTCATGACCCCACTTGCAAGCAGGATGCCTGCTGGCCCTTAGCTGCCTGAAACCTCCGCTTGCTGTCTGCGCTGTCTTCACTGCTGACAGGCCTGGGTGTGCACAGGCAAGTCTAGGCCAAGGAAACTGGGTGCTTGCATGCCGCTTGCTAGGAGGTCCTCCTAATGCATTCTGGTCTGGGGCACACACGGCCCTGGACCAGAAGCCTGCAAGGCAGCTGCAGCTTCACCATCCACAAAGTCC
Organism: Hippopotamus amphibius kiboko; assembly: GCF_030028045.1. Classification (NCBI taxonomy): domain Eukaryota; kingdom Metazoa; phylum Chordata; class Mammalia; order Artiodactyla; family Hippopotamidae; genus Hippopotamus; species Hippopotamus amphibius. Next base: position 121,402,328 of record NC_080187.1, on the reverse strand, counting down.
TGCAGCACTTGGCAGGGAGCCTTCTGCTATGCACAGCTTTCCCACTCCAAAGCCTTGCAGGAGTTCATGGATGCTCGGGCCTGCAGTGTTTTCCATCGGAGAGCTCTGGGTGCCCAAAACCTCCCCTGTGGCTTCCGAGCACCCTCCAACCCACATGCCCTTGGCACCCAGTCTGTTGCCGCAGGGTAGTCCTAAGCAAGACTCTCTAAGCTTTTGGAGCCAGCATGCCTCCTGCTTGGAAAGCTCCTCAGGAACTCATTTGGAGCGAGGCTTCTGCTCCCATGCTTGTCGGCCAGCAGATGGTGCCAGCGCTCCACCAAAAAACTCTCTGCTTTGCCTTCAGCCAGGGTTCGCCTAGCTGAGCTCTCCTTGCCTCAAGCAGAAACTCCAGTGTGCATCCAGCCTACAGAAAGCAGAGTGCCTTTGCCTGAGCACTGCTATGTTGTGGCAGGTCCCCGAAGGCCTCCTAGGGCCTTCTCTCCCCTGACACAGTCGTGCCATTCAGCCCACCTGGCGAGCAATGGTCCACCTTGACAGGGCACACGGTGCAGCCTGGGTGTAGTTTCATGGTTGGGAAAGGGCAGATCCGGAAGCTGGGTGCCCACATGTGAATGGGGCCTGATGGGCCGAGCTGTCATTCCCTGCTGGCGAAGCAGGAGCTCTGGGGCCTGCAAGCTGCATGCACATCCCCTCCCTGGCTGCCCTCTTGCTTCTCCTCTGCTGCCAAGCCTCTCTCCCCACACGTGGGTCTCATCGAAAGGAGCAGGATGCTTGCCATTCTTTGCAAGGAGCTCATCCCACAAGCCTCATTTCCTTGGAGGGGTCTGCGAAATGCTCCAGAGCCTCCAGAGGAGCTGCAGACTCTCCAAACAACAAGGGCAGCAGCCGAGTCTATGACAGCCTGCTGCATGGAGGGCTTCGATGGGAGAGTGCCATGCAACCCTGGCGGCGACTCTCTCTCACAGTGCTTTCCATGGGGAAACATTGTGTGTGCCAAGTGTCTCCTGTGTGCAGAAAATCTCTCCCCAGCACCAGAAGTGCAGGGAATGCTCTTTGGACACAGAGCAATGTTCTAGGAAGGCCTCCCATGGTGCGTGAGCCTCCACTTCCCCAACTGTCCAACTGCCTCAGGAACACATTTCTAGGGAGTGTGGGTCGCACAGGCAGGGCGGCTCGAGTGAGGAACGTGGATTGCAGGCAAAAGACACTGCGCTGACCATTCCCCCTGGAAGTCGCAGCTGAAGGCTCTCTGCACCAGGCCCTAGCTGGAATGAGCCTGCAGCCTGGCCTCCAGTCCCAGGCTTGCCCTGGGCCCTGCTTGGTCAGGACCCATCCCAGCCTCAGCACGGCCACCCTAGGGCCTGTGCAGGCCTAGGCCACTGCCAGCCAGGAGGACCTCGTTGGAGCGCTGTTCATTCGAGAAGGACCCAGGGTGTTGGCCTGTGTGTCTCTTGCACTGCTGGGGCGCTGCAGGTCCAGAGGCTGTGTGTGCACGTGGCCACTGGGGCCTGAGCACAAAACAGTCATGGCCCCACTTTCAAGCAGGACGCCTGCTGGCCCATAGCCGCCTGCCACCCCCCCTTGCTGTCTGCATTGTCTTCACTGCTGGCAGGCTTCTGTGTGCACAGGCCAGTCTATGCCAAGGAAACGAGGTGCTTGCTCGCCCCTTGCTAGGAGCTCCTCCTAACGCATTGTGGACCGGGGCACACACGCCCCTAGACCAGAAGCCTGCAAGGCAGCTGCAGCTTCGCAATCCACAAAGGCCTGCAGCACTTGGCAGAGAGCCTTCTGCTATGGATATCTTTCCCATCCAAAGCCTTGGAGGAGTTCATGGATGCTCGGGCCTGCAGCGTTTTCCATCGGAGAGCACTGGGTGCCCAAAGCCTCCCCTGTGGTTTCTGAGAACCTTCCAAAACACATGACCTTGGTACCCACTCTGTTGCCAGAGGGTAGTCCTAAGCAGAACTCTCGAAGCTTTTGGAGCCAGCGTGCCTCCTGCTTGGAAAGCTCTTCAGGAACTCATTTAGAGAGAGGCTTCTCCTCCCATGCTTGTCGGCCAACAGATGGTGCCAGCGCTCCACCAAAAAACTCTCTGCTTTGCCTTCAGCCATGGATAGCCTAGCTGAACTCTCTCTGCCTCAAGTAGATACTGCAGGGTTCTTCCAGCCTACAGAAAGCAGAGTGCTTTTGCCTGAGCACTGCTATGCCATGGCAGCTCCCTGAAGGCCTCCTAGGGCCTTCTGTCCCCTAACACAGTCGTGCCATTCATCCCATGTGGGGAGCAAAGTTCACCCTTGGCAGGGCTCAGGGTGCAGCCTGTGTGTGGTTTCATGGCTGGGAAAGGGCAGATCCACAAGCTGGGGGCCCACTTGTGAATGGGACCTGGTGGGCAGAGCCGGCATTCCCTGGCTGGGATGCAGGAGATCTGGGGCCTTCAAGCTGCATGCACATCCCCTCTCTGGCTGCCCCTCTTGCTTCTTCTCTGCTGCCAAGCCTCTCACACCACACGTGCGTCTCATTGCACGGAGCATGCTGCTTGCCCTTCTTCACAAGGACCTCAACTCACAAGCCTCATTTCCTCGAAGGGGAGTGACAATTGACCCAGAGCCTCCAGAGGAGCTGAAGTCTCTCCAGCCACCAAGGGAAGCAGCCGAATTGATGACAGCCTGCTGCATGGAGGGCTTCGATGGGAGAGTGCCATGCATCCCTGGCGGCGACTCTCTCTCACAGTGCTTTCCATGGGGAAACCCTGTGTGTGCCAAGTGTCTCCTGTGTGCAGAAAATCTCTCCCCAGGGCCAGAGGTGCAGGGAACCGTCTTTGTACCCAGAGCAATGTTCTAGGCAGGCCTCCCATGCTGGGTGAGCCTCCACTTCCCCAACTGTCCAACTGCCTCAGGAACACACTTCTAGGGAGTGTGGGTCTGACAGGCAGGGCAGATCGAGTGAGGCTCATGGATTGCAGGCAAAAGCCACTGCGCTGACCATTCCCCCTGGAAGTCGCAGCTGAAGGCTCTCTGCACCAGGCCCTAGCTGGAATGAGCCTGCAGCCTGGCCTCCAGTCCCAGGCTTGCCCTGGGCCCTGCTAGGATGGGACCCATCCCAGCCTCAGCACAGCCTCCCTAGGGCCTGTGCAGGCCTAGGCCACTGCCAGCCAGCAGGACCTCGATGGATTACCATTCATTCGAGGAGGCCCCAGGGTGTTGCCTGTGTGTCTCTTGCCCTGCTGGGACGCTGCAGGTCCAGAGGCTGTGTGTGCACGTGGCCACTGGGGCCTGAGCACAAAACAGTCATGACCCCACTTGCAAGCAGGATGCCTGCTGGCCCTTAGCTGCCTGAAACCTCCCCTTGCTGTCTGCGCTGTCTTCACTGCTGACAGGCCTGGGTGTGCACAGGCAAGTCTAGGCCAAGGAAACTGGGTGCTTGCATGCCGCTTGCTAGGAGGTCCTCCTAATGCATTCTGGTCTGGGGCACACACGCCCCTGGACCAGAAGCCTGCAAGGCAGCTGCAGCTTCACCATCCACAAAGTCCTGCAGCACTTGGCAGGGAGCCTTCTGCTATGCACAGCTTTCCCACTCCAAAGCCTTGCAGGAGTTCATGGATGCTCGGGCCTGCAGTGTTTTCCATCGGAGAGCTCTGGGTGCCCAAAACCTCCCCTGTGGCTTCCGAGCACCCTCCAACCCACATGCCCTTGGCACCCAGTCTGTTGCCGCAGGGTAGTCCTAAGCAAGACTCTCTAAGCTTTTGGAGCCAGCGTGCCTCCTGCTTGGAAAGCTCCTCAGGAACTCATTTGGAGCGAGGCTTCTGCTCCCATGCTTGTCGGCCAGCAGATGGTGCCAGCGCTCCACCAAAAAACTCTCTGCTTTGCCTTCAGCCAGGGTTCGCCTAGCTGAGCTCTCCTTGCCTCAAGCAGAAACTCCAGTGTGCATCCAGCCTACAGAAAGCAGAGTGCCTTTGCCTGAGCACTGCTATGTTGTGGCAGGTCCCCGAAGGCCTCCTAGGGCCTTCTCTCCCCTGACACAGTCGTGCCATTCAGCCCACCTGGTGAGCAATGGTCCACCTTGACAGGGCACACGGTGCAGCCTGGGTGTAGTTTCATGGTTGGGAAAGGGCAGATCCGGAATCTGGGTGCCCACATGTGAATGGGGCCTGATGGGCCGAGCTGTCATTCCCTGCTTGCGAAGCAGGAGCTCTGGGGCCTGCAAGCTGCGTGCACATCCCCTCCCTGGCTGCCCTCTTGCTTCTCCTCTGCTGCCAAGCCTCTCTCCCCACACGTGTGTCTCATCGAAAGGAGCAGGATGCTTGCCATTCTTTGCAAGGAGCTCATCCCACAAGCCTCATTTCCTTGGAGGGGTCTGCGAAATGCTCCAGAGCCTCCAGAGGTGCTGCAGACTCTCCAAACAACAAGGGCAGCAGCCGAGTCTATGACAGCCTGCTGCATGGAGGGCTTCGATGGGAGAGTGCCATGCAACCCTGGCGGCGACTCTCTCTCACAGTGCTTTCCATGGGGAAACATTGTGTGTGCCAAGTGTCTCCTGTGTGCAGAAAATCTCTCCCCAGCACCAGAAGTGCAGGGAATCCTCTTTGGACACAGAGCAATGTTCTAGGAAGGCCTCCCATGGTGCGTGAGCCTCCACTTCCCCAACTGTCCAACTGCCTCAGGAACACATTTCTAGGGAGTGTGGGTCGCACAGGCAGGGCGGCTCGAGTGAGGAACGTGGATTGCAGGCAAAAGCCACTGCGCTGACCATTCCCCCTGGAAGTCGCAGCTGAAGGCTCTCTGCACCAGGCCCTAGCTGGAATGAGCCTGCAGCCTGGCCTCCAGTCCCAGGCTTGCCCTGGGCCCTGCTTGGTCAGGACCCATCCCAGCCTCAGCACGGCCACCCTAGGGCCTGTGCAGGCCTAGGCCACTGCCAGCCAGCAGGACCTCGTTGGAGCGCTGTTCATTCGAGAAGGACCCAGGGTGTTGCCTGTGTGTCTCTTGCACTGCTGGGACGCTGCAGGTTCAGAGGCTGTGTGTGCACGTGGCCACTGGGGCCTGAGCACAAAACAGTCATGGCCCCACTTTCAAGCAGGACGCCTGCCGGCCCATAGCCGCCTGCCACCCCCCCTTGCTGTCTGCGTTGTCTTCACTGCTGGCAGGCTTCTGTGTGCACAGGCCAGTCTATGCCAAGGAAACGAGGTGCTTGCTCGCCCCTTGCTAGGAGCTCCTCCTAACGCATTGTGGACCGGGGCACACACGCCCCTAGACCAGAAGCCTGCAAGGCAGCTGCAGCTTCGCAATCCACAAAGGCCTGCAGCACTTGACAGAGAGCCTTCTGCTATGGATATCTTTCCCATCCAAAGCCTTGGAGGAGTTCATGGATGCTCGGCCCTGCAGCGTTTTCCATCGGAGAGCACTGGGTGCCCAAAGCCTCCCCTGTGGTTTCTGAGAACCTTCCAAAACACATGACCTTGGTACCCACTCTGTTGCCGGAGGGTAGTCCTAAGCAGAACTCTCGAAGCTTTTGGAGCCAGCGTGCCTCCTGCTTGGAATGCTCCTCAGGAACTCATTTGGAGAGAGGCTTCTCCTCCCATGCTTGTCGGCCAACAGATGGTGCCAGCGCTCCACCAAAAAACTCTCTGCTTTGCCTTCAGCCATGGATAGCCTAGCTGAACTCTCTCTGCCTCAAGTAGATACTGCAGGGTTCTTCCAGCCTACAGAAAGCAGAGTGCTTTTGCCTGAGCACTGCTATGCCATGGCAGCTCCCTGAAGACCTCCTAGGGCCTTCTGTCCCCTAACACAGTCGTGCCATTCATCCCATGCGGGGAGCAAAGTTCACCCTTGGCAGGGCTCAGGGTGCAGCCTGTGTGTGGTTTCATGGCTGGGAAAGGGCAGATCCACAAGCTGGGGGCCCACTTGTGAATGGGACCTGGTGGGCAGAGCCGGCATTCCCTGGCTGGGATGCAGGAGATCTGGGGCCTTCAAGCTTCATGCACATCCCCTCTCTGGCTGCCCCTCTTGCTTCTTCTCTGCTGCCAAGCCTCTCACACCACACGTGCGTCTCATTGCACGGAGCATGCTGCTTGCCCTTCTTCACAAGGACCTCAACTCACAAGCCTCATTTCCTCGAAGGGGAGTGACAATTGACCCAGAGCCTCCAGAGGAGCTGAAGTCTCTCCAGCCACCAAGGGAAGCAGCCGAATTGATGACAGCCTGCTGCATGGAGGGCTTCGATGGGAGAGTGCCATGCATCCCTGGCGGCGACTCTCTCTCACAGTGCTTTCCATGGGGAAACCCTGTGTGTGCCAAGTGTCTCCTGTGTGCAGAAAATCTCTCCCCAGGGCCAGAGGTGCAGGGAACCGTCTTTGTACCCAGAGCAATGTTCTAGGCAGGCCTCCCATGCTGGGTGAGCCTCCACTTCCCCAACTGTCCAACTGCCTCAGGAACACATTTCTAGGGAGTGTGGGTCTGACAGGCAGGGCAGATCGAGTGAGGCTCATGGATTGCAGGCAAAAGCCACTGCACTGACCATTCCCCCTGGAAGTCGCAGCTGAAGGCTCTCTGCACCAGGCCCTAGCTGGAATGAGCCTGCAGCCTGGCCTCCAGTCCCAGGCTTGCCCTGGGCACTGCTAGGATGGGACCCATCCCAGCCTCAGCACGGCCTCCCTAGGGCCTGTGCAGGCCTAGGCCACTGCCAGCCAGCAGGACCTCGATGGATTACCATTCATTCGAGGAGGCCCCAGGGTGTTGCCTGTGTGTCTCTTGCCCTGCTGGGACGCTGCAGGTCCAGAGGCTGTGTGTGCACGTGGCCACTGGGGCCTGAGCACAAAACAGTCATGACCCCACTTGCAAGCAGGATGCATGCTGGCCCTTAGCTGCCTGAAACCTCCGCTTGCTGTCTGCGCTGTCTTCACTGCTGACAGGCCTGGGTGTGCACAGGCAAGTCTAGGCCAAGGAAACTGGGTGCTTGCATGCCGCTTGCTAGGAGGTCCTCCTAATGCATTCTGGTCTGGGGCACACACGCCCCTGGACCAGAAGCCTGCAAGGCAGCTGCAGCTTCACCATCCACAAAGTCCTGCAGCACTTGGCAGGGAGCCTTCTGCTATGCACAGCTTTCCCACTCCAAAGCCTTGCAGGAGTTCATGGATGCTCGGGCCTGCAGTGTTTTCCATCGGAGAGCTCTGGGTGCCCAAAACCTCCCCTGTGGCTTCCGAGCACCCTCCAACCCACATGCCCTTGGCACCCAGTCTGTTGCCGGAGGGTAGTCCTAAGCAAGACTCTCTAAGCTTTTGGAGCCAGCGTGCCTCCTGCTTGGAAAGCTCCTCAGGAACTCATTTGGAGCGAGGCTTCTGCTCCCATGCTTGTCGGCCAGCAGATGGTGCCAGCGCTCCACCAAAAAACTCTCTGCTTTGCCTTCAGCCAGGGTTCGCCTAGCTGAGCTCTCCTTGCCTCAAGCAGAAACTCCAGTGTGCATCCAGCCTACAGAAAGCAGAGTGCCTTTGCCTGAGCACTGCTATGTTGTGGCAGGTCCCCGAAGGCCTCCTAGGGCCTTCTCTCCCCTGACACAGTCATGCCATTCAGCCCACCTGGCGAGCAATGGTCCACCTTGACAGGGCACACGGTGCAGCCTGGGTGTAGTTTCATGGTTGGGAAAGGGCAGATCCGGAAGCTGGGTGCCCACATGTGAATGGGGCCTGATGGGCCGAGCTGTCATTCCCTGCTTGCGAAGCAGGAGCTCTGGGGCCTGCAAGCTGCGTGCACATCCCCTCCCTGGCTGCCCTCTTGCTTCTCCTCTGCTGCCAAGCCTCTCTCCCCACACGTGTGTCTCATCGAAAGGAGCAGGATGCTTGCCATTCTTTGCAAGGAGCTCATCCCACAAGCCTCATTTCCTTGGAGGGGTCTGCGAAATGCTCCAGAGCCTCCAGAGGAGCTGCAGACTCTCCAAACAACAAGGGCAGCAGCCGAGTCTATGACAGCCTGCTGCATGGAGGGCTTCGATGGGAGAGTGCCATGCAACCCTGGCGGCGACTCTCTCTCACAGTGCTTTCCATGGGGAAACATTGTGTGTGCCAAGTGTCTCCTGTGTGCAGAAAATCTCTCCCCAGCACCAGAAGTGCAGGGAATCCTCTTTGGACACAGAGCAATGTTCTAGGAAGGCCTCCCATGGTGCGTGAGCCTCCACTTCCCCAACTGTCCAACTGCCTCAGGAACACATTTCTAGGGAGTGTGGGTCGCACAGGCAGGGCGGCTCGAGTGAGGAACGTGGATTGCAGGCAAAAGCCACTGCGCTGACCATTCCCCCTGGAAGTCGCAGCTGAAGGCTCTCTGCACCAGGCCCTAGCTGGAATGAGCCTGCAGCCTGGCCTCCAGTCCCAGGCTTGCCCTGGGCCCTGCTTGGCCAGGACCCATCCCAGCCTCAGCACGGCCACCCTAGGGCCTGTGCAGGCCTAGGCCACTGCCAGCCAGGAGGACCTCGTTGGAGCGCTGTTCATTCGAGAAGGACCCAGGGTGTTGCCTGTGTGTCTCTTGCACTGCTGGGACGCTGCAGGTCCAGAGGCTGTGTGTGCACGTGGCCACTGGGGCCTGAGCACAAAACAGTCATGGCCCCACTTTCAAGCAGGACGCCTGCCGGCCCATAGCCGCCTGCCACCCCCCCTTGCTGTCTGCGTTGTCTTCACTGCTGGCAGGCTTCTGTGTGCACAGGCCAGTCTATGCCAAGGAAACGAGGTGCTTGCTCGCCCCTTGCTAGGAGCTCCTCCTAACGCATTGTGGACCGGGGCACACACGCCCCTAGACCAGAAGCCTGCAAGGCAGCTGCAGCTTCGCAATCCACAAAGGCCTGCAGCACTTGGCAGAGAGCCTTCTGCTATGGATATCTTTCCCATCCAAAGCCTTGGAGGAGTTCATGGATGCTCGGCCCTGCAGCGTTTTCCATCGGAGAGCACTGGGTGCCCGAAGCCTCCTCTGTGGTTTCTGAGAACCTTCCAAAACACATGACCTTGGTACCCACTCTGTTGCCGGAGGGTAGTCCTAAGCAGAACTCTCGAAGCTTTTGGAGCCAGCGTGCCTCCTGCTTGGAAAGCTCCTCAGGAACTCATTTGGAGAGAGGCTTCTCCTCCCATGCTTGTCGGCCAACAGATGGTGCCAGCGCTCCACCAAAAAACTCTCTGCTTTGCCTTCAGCCATGGATAGCCTAGCTGAACTCTCTCTGCCTCAAGTAGATACTGCAGGGTTCTTCCAGCCTACAGAAAGCAGAGTGCTTTTGCCTGAGCACTGCTATGCCATGGCAGCTCCCTGAAGGCCTCCTAGGGCCTTCTGTCCCCTAACACAGTCGTGCCATTCATCCCATGCGGGGAGCAAAGTTCACCCTTGGCAGGGCTCAGGGTGCAGCCTGTGTGTGGTTTCATGGCTGGGAAAGGGCAGATCCACAAGCTGGGGGCCCACTTGTGAATGGGACCTGGTGGGCAGAGCCGGCATTCCCTGGCTGGGATGCAGGAGATCTGGGGCCTTCAAGCTGCATGCACATCCCCTCTCTGGCAGCCGCTCTTGCTTCTTCTCTGCTGCCAAGCCTCTCACACCACACGTGCGTCTCATTGCACGGAGCATGCTGCTTGCCCTTCTTCACAAGGACCTCAACTCACAAGCCTCATTTCCTCGAAGGGGAGTGACAATTGACCCAGAGCCTCCAGAGGAGCTGAAGTCTCTCCAGCCACCAAGGGAAGCAGCCGAATTGATGACAGCCTGCTGCATGGAGGGCTTCGATGGGAGAGTGCCATGCATCCCTGGCGGCGACTCTCTCTCACAGTGCTTTCCATGGGGAAACCCTGTGTGTGCCAAGTGTCTCCTGTGTGCAGAAAATCTCTCCCCAGGGCCAGAGGTGCAGGGAACCGTCTTTGTACCCAGAGCAATGTTCTAGGCAGGCCTCCCATGCTGGGTGAGCCTCCACTTCCCCAACTGTCCAACTGCCTCAGGAACACACTTCTAGGGAGTGTGGGTCTGACAGGCAGGGCAGATCGAGTGAGGCTCATGGATTGCAGGCAAAAGCCACTGCGCTGACCATTCCCCCTGGAAGTCGCAGCTGAAGGCTCTCTGCACCAGGCCCTAGCTGGAATGAGCCTGCAGCCTGGCCTCCAGTCCCAGGCTTGCCCTGGGCCCTGCTAGGATGGGACCCATCCCAGCCTCAGCACGGCCTCCCTAGGGCCTGTGCAGGCCTAGGCCACTGCCAGCCAGCAGGACCTCGATGGATTACCATTCATTCGAGGAGGCCCCAGGGTGTTGCCTGTGTGTCTCTTGCCCTGCTGGGACGCTGCAGGTCCAGAGGCTGTGTGTGCACGTGGCCACTGGGGCCTGAGCACAAAACAGTCATGACCCCACTTGCAAGCAGGATGCCTGCTGGCCCTTAGCTGCCTGAAACCTCCGCTTGCTGTCTGCGCTGTCTTCACTGCTGACAGGCCTGGGTGTGCACAGGCAAGTCTAGGCCAAGGAAACTGGGTGCTTGCATGCCGCTTGCTAGGAGGTCCTCCTAATGCATTCTGGTCTGGGGCACACACGCCCCTGGACCAGAAGCCTGCAAGGCAGCTGCAGCTTCACCATCCACAAAGTCCTGCAGCACTTGGCAGGGAGCCTTCTGCTATGCACAGCTTTCCCACTCCAAAGCCTTGCAGGAGTTCATGGATGCTCGGGCCTGCAGTGTTTTCCATCGGAGAGCTCTGGGTGCCCAAAACCTCCCCTGTGGCTTCCGAGCACCCTCCAACCCACATGCCCTTGGCACCCAGTCTGTTGCCGCAGGGTAGTCCTAAGCAAGACTCTCTAAGCTTTTGGAGCCAGCGTGCCTCCTGCTTGGAAAGCTCCTCAGGAACTCATTTGGAGCGAGGCTTCTGCTCCCATGCTTGTCGGCCAGCAGATGGTGCCAGCGCTCCACCAAAAAACTCTCTGCTTTGCCTTCAGCCAGGGTTCGCCTAGCTGAGCTCTCCTTGCCTCAAGCAGAAACTCCAGTGTGCATCCAGCCTACAGAAAGCAGAGTGCCTTTGCCTGAGCACTGCTATGTTGTGGCAGGTCCCCGAAGGCCTCCTAGGGCTTTCTCTCCCCTGACACAGTCATGCCATTCAGCCCACCTGGCGAGCAATGGTCCACCTTGACAGGGCACACGGTGCAGCCTGGGTGTAGTTTCATGGTTGGGAAAGGGCAGATCCGGAAGCTGGGTGCCCACATGTGAATGGGGCCTGATGGGCCGAGCTGTCATTCCCTGCTTGCGAAGCAGGAGCTCTGGGGCCTGCAAGCTGCGTGCACATCCCCTCCCTGGCTGCCCTCTTGCTTCTCCTCTGCTGCCAAGCCTCTCTCCCCACACGTGTGTCTCATCGAAAGGAGCAGGATGCTTGCCATTCTTTGAAAGGAGCTCATCCCACAAGCCTCATTTCCTTGGAGGGGTCTGCGAAATGCTCCAGAGCCTCCAGAGGAGCTGCAGACTCTCCAAACAACAAGGGCAGCAGCCGAGTCTATGACAGCCTGCTGCATGGAGGGCTTCGATGGGAGAGTGCCATGCAACCCTGGCGGCGACTCTCTCTCACAGTGCTTTCCATGGGGAAACATTGTGTGTGCCAAGTGTCTCCTGTGTGCAGAAAATCTCTCCCCAGCACCAGAAGTGCAGGGAATCCTCTTTGGACACAGAGCAATGTTCTAGGAAGGCCTCCCATGGTGCGTGAGCCTCCACTTCCCCAACTGTCCAACTGCCTCAGGAACACATTTCTAGGGAGTGTGGGTCGCACAGGCAGGGCGGCTCGAGTGAGGAACGTGGATTGCAGGCAAAAGCCACTGCGCTGACCATTCCCCCTGGAAGTCGCAGCTGAAGGCTCTCTGCACCAGGCCCTAGCTGGAATGAGCCTGCAGCCTGGCCTCCAGTCCCAGGCTTGCCCTGGGCCCTGCTTGGCCAGGACCCATCCCAGCCTCAGCACGGCCACCCTAGGGCCTGTGCAGGCCTAGGCCACTGCCAGCCAGGAGGACCTCGTTGGAGCGCTGTTCATTCGAGAAGGACCCAGGGTGTTGCCTGTGTGTCTCTTGCACTGCTGGGACGCTGCAGGTCCAGAGGCTGTGTGTGCACGTGGCCACTGGGGCCTGAGCACAAAACAGTCATGGCCCCACTTTCAAGCAGGACGCCTGCCGGCCCATAGCCGCCTGCCACCCCCCCTTGCTGTCTGCGTTGTCTTCACTGCTGGCAGGCTTCTGTGTGCACAGGCCAGTCTATGCCAAGGAAACGAGGTGCTTGCTCGCCCCTTGCTAGGAGCTCCTCCTAACGCATTGTGGACCGGGGCACACACGCCCCTAGACCAGAAGCCTGCAAGGCAGCTGCAGCTTCGCAATCCACAAAGGCCTGCAGCACTTGGCAGAGAGCCTTCTGCTATGGATATCTTTCCCATCCAAAGCCTTGGAGGAGTTCATGGATGCTCGGCCCTGCAGCGTTTTCCATCGGAGAGCACTGGGTGCCCGAAGGCTCCTCTGTGGTTTCTGAGAACCTTCCAAAACACATGACCTTGGTACCCACTCTGTTGCCGGAGGGTAGTCCTAAGCAGAACTCTCGAAGCTTTTGGAGCCAGCGTGCCTCCTGCTTGGAAAGCTCCTCAGGAACTCATTTGGAGAGAGGCTTCTCCTCCCATGCTTGTCGGCCAACAGATGGTGCCAGCGCTCCACCAAAAAACTCTCTGCTTTGCCTTCAGCCATGGATAGCCTAGCTGAACTCTCTCTGCCTCAAGTAGATACTGCAGGGTTCTTCCAGCCTACAGAAAGCAGAGTGCTTTTGCCTGAGCACTGCTATGCCATGGCAGCTCCCTGAAGGCCTCCTAGGGCCTTCTGTCCCCTAACACAGTCGTGCCATTCATCCCATGCGGGGAGCAAAGTTCACCCTTGGCAGGGCTCAGGGTGCAGCCTGTGTGTGGTTTCATGGCTGGGAAAGGGCAGATCCACAAGCTGGGGGCCCACTTGTGAATGGGACCTGGTGGGCAGAGCCGGCATTCCCTGGCTGGGATGCAGGAGATCTGGGGCCTTCAAGCTGCATGCACATCCCCTCTCTGGCTGCCCCTCTTGCTTCTTCTCTGCTGCCAAGCCTCTCACACCACACGTGCGTCTCATTGCACGGAGCATGCTGCTTGCCCTTCTTCACAAGGACCTCAACTCACAAGCCTCATTTCCTCGAAGGGGAGTGACAATTGACCCAGAGCCTCCAGAGGAGCTGAAGTCTCTCCAGCCACCAAGGGAAGCAGCCGAATTGATGACAGCCTGCTGCATGGAGGGCTTCGATGGGAGAGTGCCATGCATCCCTGGCGGCGACTCTCTCTCACAGTGCTTTCCATGGGGAAACCCTGTGTGTGCCAAGTGTCTCCTGTGTGCAGAAAATCTCTCCCCAGGGCCAGAGGTGCAGGGAACCGTCTTTGTACCCAGAGCAATGTTCTAGGCAGGCCTCCCATGCTGGGTGAGCCTCCACTTCCCCAACTGTCCAACTGCCTCAGGAACACACTTCTAGGGAGTGTGGGTCTGACAGGCAGGGCAGATCGAGTGAGGCTCATGGATTGCAGGCAAAAGCCACTGCGCTGACCATTCCCCCTGGAAGTCGCAGCTGAAGGCTCTCTGCACCAGGCCCTAGCTGGAATGAGCCTGCAGCCTGGCCTCCAGTCCCAGGCTTGCCCTGGGCCCTGCTAGGATGGGACCCATCCCAGCCTCAGCACGGCCTCCCTAGGGCCTGTGCAGGCCTAGGCCACTGCCAGCCAGCAGGACCTCGATGGATTACCATTCATTCGAGGAGGCCCCAGGGTGTTGCCTGTGTGTCTCTTGCCCTGCTGGGACGCTGCAGGTCCAGAGGCTGTGTGTGCACGTGGCCACTGGGGCCTGAGCACAAAACAGTCATGACCCCACTTGCAAGCAGGATGCCTGCTGGCCCTTAGCTGCCTGAAACCTCCGCTTGCTGTCTGCGCTGTCTTCACTGCTGACAGGCCTGGGTGTGCACAGGCAAGTCTAGGCCAAGGAAACTGGGTGCTTGCATGCCGCTTGCTAGGAGGTCCTCCTAATGCATTCTGGTCTGGGGCACACACGCCCCTGGACCAGAAGCCTGCAAGGCAGCTGCAGCTTCACCATCCACAAAGTCCTGCAGCACTTGGCAGGGAGCCTTCTGCTATGCACAGCTTTCCCACTCCAAAGCCTTGCAGGAGTTCATGGATGCTCGGGCCTGCAGTGTTTTCCATCGGAGAGCTCTGGGTGCCCAAAACCTCCCCTGTGGCTTCCGAGCACCCTCCAACCCACATGCCCTTGGCACCCAGTCTGTTGCCGGAGGGTAGTCCTAAGCAAGACTCTCTAAGCTTTTGGAGCCAGCGTGCCTCCTGCTTGGAAAGCTCCTCAGGAACTCATTTGGAGCGAGGCTTCTGCTCCCATGCTTGTCGGCCAGCAGATGGTGCCAGCGCTCCACCAAAAAACTCTCTGCTTTGCCTTCAGCCAGGGTTCGCCTAGCTGAGCTCTCCTTGCCTCAAGCAGAAACTCCAGTGTGCATCCAGCCTACAGAAAGCAGAGTGCCTTTGCCTGAGCACTGCTATGTTGTGGCAGGTCCCCGAAGGCCTCCTAGGGCCTTCTCTCCCCTGACACAGTCATGCCATTCAGCCCACCTGGCGAGCAATGGTCCACCTTGACAGGGCACACGGTGCAGCCTGGGTGTAGTTTCATGGTTGGGAAAGGGCAGATCCGGAAGCTGGGTGCCCACATGTGAATGGGGCCTGATGGGCCGAGCTGTCATTCCCTGCTTGCGAAGCAGGAGCTCTGGGGCCTGCAAGCTGCGTGCACATCCCCTCCCTGGCTGCCCTCTTGCTTCTCCTCTGCTGCCAAGCCTCTCTCCCCACACGTGTGTCTCATCGAAAGGAGCAGGATGCTTGCCATTCTTTGCAAGGAGCTCATCCCACAAGCCTCATTTCCTTGGAGGGGTCTGCGAAATGCTCCAGAGCCTCCAGAGGAGCTGCAGACTCTCCAAACAACAAGGGCAGCAGCCGAGTCTATGACAGCCTGCTGCATGGAGGGCTTCGATGGGAGAGTGCCATGCAACCCTGGCGGCGACTCTCTCTCACAGTGCTTTCCATGGGGAAACATTGTGTGTGCCAAGTGTCTCCTGTGTGCAGAAAATCTCTCCCCAGCACCAGAAGTGCAGGGAATCCTCTTTGGACACAGAGCAATGTTCTAGGAAGGCCTCCCATGGTGCGTGAGCCTCCACTTCCCCAACTGTCCAACTGCCTCAGGAACACATTTCTAGGGAGTGTGGGTCGCACAGGCAGGGCGGCTCGAGTGAGGAACGTGGATTGCAGGCAAAAGCCACTGCGCTGACCATTCCCCCTGGAAGTCGCAGCTGAAGGCTCTCTGCACCAGGCCCTAGCTGGAATGAGCCTGCAGCCTGGCCTCCAGTCCCAGGCTTGCCCTGGGCCCTGCTTGGCCAGGACCCATCCCAGCCTCAGCACGGCCACCCTAGGGCCTGTGCAGGCCTAGGCCACTGCCAGCCAGGAGGACCTCGTTGGAGCGCTGTTCATTCGAGAAGGACCCAGGGTGTTGCCTGTGTGTCTCTTGCACTGCTGGGACGCTGCAGGTCCAGAGGCTGTGTGTGCACGTGGCCACTGGGGCCTGAGCACAAAACAGTCATGGCCCCACTTTCAAGCAGGACGCCTGCCGGCCCATAGCCGCCTGCCACCCCCCCTTGCTGTCTGCGTTGTCTTCACTGCTGGCAGGCTTCTGTGTGCACAGGCCAGTCTATGCCAAGGAAACGAGGTGCTTGCTCGCCCCTTGCTAGGAGCTCCTCCTAACGCATTGTGGACCGGGGCACACACGCCCCTAGACCAGAAGCCTGCAAGGCAGCTGCAGCTTCGCAATCCACAAAGGCCTGCAGCACTTGGCAGAGAGCCTTCTGCTATGGATATCTTTCCCATCCAAAGCCTTGGAGGAGTTCATGGATGCTCGGCCCTGCAGCGTTTTCCATCGGAGAGCACTGGGTGCCCAAAGGCTCCTCTGTGGTTTCTGAGAACCTTCCAAAACACATGACCTTGGTACCCACTCTGTTGCCGGAGGGTAGTCCTAAGCAGAACTCTCGAAGCTTTTGGAGCCAGCGTGCCTCCTGCTTGGAAAGCTCCTCAGGAACTCATTTGGAGAGAGGCTTCTCCTCCCATGCTTGTCGGCCAACAGATGGTGCCAGCGCTCCACCAAAAAACTCTCTGCTTTGCCTTCAGCCATGGATAGCCTAGCTGAACTCTCTCTGCCTCAAGTAGATACTGCAGGGTTCTTCCAGCCTACAGAAAGCAGAGTGCTTTTGCCTGAGCACTGCTATGCCATGGCAGCTCCCTGAAGGCCTCCTAGGGCCTTCTGTCCCCTAACACAGTCGTGCCATTCATCCCATGCGGGGAGAAAAGTTCACCCTTGGCAGGGCTCAGGGTGCAGCCTGTGTGTGGTTTCATGGCTGGGAAAGGGCAGATCCACAAGCTGGGGGCCCACTTGTGAATGGGACCTGGTGGGCAGAGCCGGCATTCCCTGGCTGGGATGCAGGAGATCTGGGGCCTTCAAGCTGCATGCACATCCCCTCTCTGGCTGCCCCTCTTGCTTCTTCTCTGCTGCCAAGCCTCTCACACCACACGTGCGTCTCATTGCACGGAGCATGCTGCTTTCCCTTCTTCACAAGGACCTCAACTCACAAGCCTCATTTCCTCGAAGGGGAGTGACAATTGACCCAGAGCCTCCAGAGGAGCTGAAGTCTCTCCAGCCACCAAGGGAAGCAGCCGAATTGATGACAGCCTGCTGCATGGAGGGCTTCGATGGGAGAGTGCCATGCATCCCTGGCGGCGACTCTCTCTCACAGTGCTTTCCATGGGGAAACCCTGTGTGTGCCAAGTGTCTCCTGTGTGCAGAAAATCTCTCCCCAGGGCCAGAGGTGCAGGGAACCGTCTTTGTACCCAGAGCAATGTTCTAGGCAGGCCTCCCATGCTGGGTGAGCCTCCACTTCCCCAACTGTCCAACTGCCTCAGGAACACACTTCTAGGGAGTGTGGGTCTGACAGGCAGGGCAGATCGAGTGAGGCTCATGGATTGCAGGCAAAAGCCACTGCGCTGACCATTCCCCCTGGAAGTCGCAGCTGAAGGCTCTCTGCACCAGGCCCTAGCTGGAATGAGCCTGCAGCCTGGCCTCCAGTCCCAGGCTTGCCCTGGGCCCTGCTAGGATGGGACCCATCCCAGCCTCAGCACGGCCTCCCTAGGGCCTGTGCAGGCCTAGGCCACTGCCAGCCAGCAGGACCTCGATGGATTACCATTCATTCGAGGAGGCCCCAGGGTGTTGCCTGTGTGTCTCTTGCCCTGCTGGGACGCTGCAGGTCCAGAGGCTGTGTGTGCACGTGGCCACTGGGGCCTGAGCACAAAACAGTCATGACCCCACTTGCAAGCAGGATGCCTGCTGGCCCTTAGCTGCCTGAAACCTCCGCTTGCTGTCTGCGCTGTCTTCACTGCTGACAGGCCTGGGTGTGCACAGGCAAGTCTAGGCCAAGGAAACTGGGTGCTTGCATGCCGCTTGCTAGGAGGTCCTCCTAATGCATTCTGGTCTGGGGCACACACGGCCCTGGACCAGAAGCCTGCAAGGCAGCTGCAGCTTCACCATCCACAAAGTCCTGCAGCACTTGGCAGGGAGCCTTCTGCTATGCACAGCTTTCCCACTCCAAAGCCTTGCAGGAGTTCATGGATGCTCGGGCCTGCAGTGTTTTCCATCGGAGAGCTCTGGGTGCCCAAAACCTCCCCTGTGGCTTCCGAGCACCCTCCAACCCACATGCCCTTGGCACCCAGTCTGTTGCCGGAGGGTAGTCCTAAGCAAGACTCTCTAAGCTTTTGGAGCCAGCGTGCCTCCTGCTTGGAAAGCTCCTCAGGAACTCATTTGGAGCGAGGCTTCTGCTCCCATGCTTGTCGGCCAGCAGATGGTGCCAGCGCTCCACCAAAAAACTCTCTGCTTTGCCTTCAGCCAGGGTTCGCCTAGCTGAGCTCTCCTTGCCTCAAGCAGAAACTCCAGTGTGCATCCAGCCTACAGAAAGCAGAGTGCCTTTGCCTGAGCACTGCTATGTTGTGGCAGGTCCCCGAAGGCCTCCTAGGGCTTTCTCTCCCCTGACACAGTCATGCCATTCAGCCCACCTGGCGAGCAATGGTCCACCTTGACAGGGCACACGGTGCAGCCTGGGTGTAGTTTCATGGTTGGGAAAGGGCAGATCCGGAAGCTGGGTGCCCACATGTGAATGGGGCCTGATGGGCCGAGCTGTCATTCCCTGCTTGCGAAGCAGGAGCTCTGGGGCCTGCAAGCTGCGTGCACATCCCCTCCCTGGCTGCCCTCTTGCTTCTCCTCTGCTGCCAAGCCTCTCTCCCCACACGTGTGTCTCATCGAAAGGAGCAGGATGCTTGCCATTCTTTGCAAGGAGCTCATCCCACAAGCCTCATTTCCTTGGAGGGGTCTGCGAAATGCTCCAGAGCCTCCAGAGGAGCTGCAGACTCTCCAAACAACAAGGGCAGCAGCCGAGTCTATGACAGCCTGCTGCATGGAGGGCTTCGATGGGAGAGTGCCATGCAACCCTGGTGGCGACTCTCTCTCACAGTGCTTTCCATGGGGAAACATTGTGTGTGCCAAGTGTCTCCTGTGTGCAGAAAATCTCTCCCCAGCACCAGAAGTGCAGGGAATCCTCTTTGGACACAGAGCAATGTTCTAGGAAGGCCTCCCATGGTGCGTGAGCCTCCACTTCCCCAACTGTCCAACTGCCTCAGGAACACATTTCTAGGGAGTGTGGGTCGCACAGGCAGGGCGGCTCGAGTGAGGAACGTGGATTGCAGGCAAAAGCCACTGCGCTGACCATTCCCCCTGGAAGTCGCAGCTGAAGGCTCTCTGCACCAGGCCCTAGCTGGAATGAGCCTGCAGCCTGGCCTCCAGTCCCAGGCTTGCCCTGGGCCCTGCTTGGCCAGGACCCATCCCAGCCTCAGCACGGCCACCCTAGGGCCTGTGCAGGCCTAGGCCACTGCCAGCCAGGAGGACCTCGTTGGAGCGCTGTTCATTCGAGAAGGACCCAGGGTGTTGCCTGTGTGTCTCTTGCACTGCTGGGACGCTGCAGGTCCAGAGGCTGTGTGTGCACGTGGCCACTGGGGCCTGAGCACAAAACAGTCATGGCCCCACTTTCAAGCAGGACGCCTGCCGGCCCATAGCCGCCTGCCACCCCCCCTTGCTGTCTGCGTTGTCTTCACTGCTGGCAGGCTTCTGTGTGCACAGGCCAGTCTATGCCAAGGAAACGAGGTGCTTGCTCGCCCCTTGCTAGGAGCTCCTCCTAACGCATTGTGGACCGGGGCACACACGCCCCTAGACCAGAAGCCTGCAAGGCAGCTGCAGCTTCGCAATCCACAAAGGCCTGCAGCACTTGGCAGAGAGCCTTCTGCTATGGATATCTTTCCCATCCAAAGCCTTGGAGGAGTTCATGGATGCTCGGCCCTGCAGCGTTTTCCATCGGAGAGCACTGGGTGCCCGAAGGCTCCTCTGTGGTTTCTGAGAACCTTCCAAAACACATGACCTTGGTACCCACTCTGTTGCCGGAGGGTAGTCCTAAGCAGAACTCTCGAAGCTTTTGGAGCCAGCGTGCCTCCTGCTTGGAAAGCTCCTCAGGAACTCATTTGGAGAGAGGCTTCTCCTCCCATGCTTGTCGGCCAACAGATGGTGCCAGCGCTCCACCAAAAAACTCTCTGCTTTGCCTTCAGCCATGGATAGCCTAGCTGAACTCTCTCTGCCTCAAGTAGATACTGCAGGGTTCTTCCAGCCTACAGAAAGCAGAGTGCTTTTGCCTGAGCACTGCTATGCCATGGCAGCTCCCTGAAGGCCTCCTAGGGCCTTCTGTCCCCTAACACAGTCGTGCCATTCATCCCATGCGGGGAGCAAAGTTCACCCTTGGCAGGGCTCAGGGTGCAGCCTGTGTGTGGTTTCATGGCTGGGAAAGGGCAGATCCACAAGCTGGGGGCCCACTTGTGAATGGGACCTGGTGGGCAGAGCCGGCATTCCCTGGCTGGGATGCAGGAGATCTGGGGCCTTCAAGCTGCATGCACATCCCCTCTCTGGCTGCCCCTCTTGCTTCTTCTCTGCTGCCAAGCCTCTCACACCACACGTGCGTCTCATTGCACGGAGCATGCTGCTTTCCCTTCTTCACAAGGACCTCAACTCACAAGCCTCATTTCCTCGAAGGGGAGTGACAATTGACCCAGAGCCTCCAGAGGAGCTGAAGTCTCTCCAGCCACCAAGGGAAGCAGCCGAATTGATGACAGCCTGCTGCATGGAGGGCTTCGATGGGAGAGTGCCATGCATCCCTGGCGGCGACTCTCTCTCACAGTGCTTTCCATGGGGAAACCCTGTGTGTGCCAAGTGTCTCCTGTGTGCAGAAAATCTCTCCCCAGGGCCAGAGGTGCAGGGAACCGTCTTTGTACCCAGAGCAATGTTCTAGGCAGGCCTCCCATGCTGGGTGAGCCTCCACTTCCCCAACTGTCCAACTGCCTCAGGAACACACTTCTAGGGAGTGTGGGTCTGACAGGCAGGGCAGATCGAGTGAGGCTCATGGATTGCAGGCAAAAGCCACTGCGCTGACCATTCCCCCTGGAAGTCGCAGCTGAAGGCTCTCTGCACCAGGCCCTAGCTGGAATGAGCCTGCAGCCTGGCCTCCAGTCCCAGGCTTGCCCTGGGCCCTGCTAGGATGGGACCCATCCCAGCCTCAGCACGGCCTCCCTAGGGCCTGTGCAGGCCTAGGCCACTGCCAGCCAGCAGGACCTCGATGGATTACCATTCATTCGAGGAGGCCCCAGGGTGTTGCCTGTGTGTCTCTTGCCCTGCTGGGACGCTGCAGGTCCAGAGGCTGTGTGTGCACGTGGCCACTGGGGCCTGAGCACAAAACAGTCATGACCCCACTTGCAAGCAGGATGCCTGCTGGCCCTTAGCTGCCTGAAACCTCCGCTTGCTGTCTGCGCTGTCTTCACTGCTGACAGGCCTGGGTGTGCACAGGCAAGTCTAGGCCAAGGAAACTGGGTGCTTGCATGCCGCTTGCTAGGAGGTCCTCCTAATGCATTCTGGTCTGGGGCACACACGCCCCTGGACCAGAAGCCTGCAAGGCAGCTGCAGCTTCACCATCCACAAAGTCCTGCAGCACTTGGCAGGGAGCCTTCTGCTATGCACAGCTTTCCCACTCCAAAGCCTTGCAGGAGTTCATGGATGCTCGGGCCTGCAGTGTTTTCCATCGGAGAGCTCTGGGTGCCCAAAACCTCCCCTGTGGCTTCCGAGCACCCTCCAACCCACATGCCCTTGGCACCCAGTCTGTTGCCGGAGGGTAGTCCTAAGCAAGACTCTCTAAGCTTTTGGAGCCAGCGTGCCTCCTGCTTGGAAAGCTCCTCAGGAACTCATTTGGAGCGAGGCTTCTGCTCCCATGCTTGTCGGCCAGCAGATGGTGCCAGCGCTCCACCAAAAAACTCTCTGCTTTGCCTTCAGCCAGGGTTCGCCTAGCTGAGCTCTCCTTGCCTCAAGCAGAAACTCCAGTGTGCATCCAGCCTACAGAAAGCAGAGTGCCTTTTCCTGAGCACTGCTATGTTGTGGCAGGTCCCCGAAGGCCTCCTAGGGCCTTCTCTCCCCTGACACAGTCATGCCATTCAGCCCACCTGGCGAGCAATGGTCCACCTTGACAGGGCACACGGTGCAGCCTGGGTGTAGTTTCATGGTTGGGAAAGGGCAGATCCGGAACCTGGGTGCCCACATGTGAATGGGGCCTGATGGGCCGAGCTGTCATTCCCTGCTTGCGAAGCAGGAGCTCTGGGGCCTGCAAGCTGCGTGCACATCCCCTCCCTGGCTGCCCTCTTGCTTCTCCTCTGCTGCCAAGCCTCTCTCCCCACACGTGGGTCTCATCGAAAGGAGCAGGATGCTTGCCATTCTTTGCAAGGAGCTCATCCCACAAGCCTCATTTCCTTGGAGGGGTCTGCGAAATGCTCCAGAGCCTCCAGAGGAGCTGCAGACTCTCCAAACAACAAGGGCAGCAGCCGAGTCTATGACAGCCTGCTGCATGGAGGGCTTCGATGGGAGAGTGCCATGCAACCCTGGCGGAGACTCTCTCTCACAGTGCTTTCCATGGGGAAACATTGTGTGTGCCAAGTGTCTCCTGTGTGCAGAAAATCTCTCCCCAGCACCAGAAGTGCAGGGAATCCTCTTTGGACACAGAGCAATGTTCTAGGAAGGCCTCCCATGGTGCGTGAGCCTCCACTTCCCCAACTGTCCAACTGCCTCAGGAACACATTTCTAGGGAGTGTGGGTCGCACAGGCAGGGCGGCTCGAGTGAGGAACGTGGATTGCAGGCAAAAGCCACTGCGCTGACCATTCCCCCTGGAAGTCGCAGCTGAAGGCTCTCTGCACCAGGCCCTAGCTGGAATGAGCCTGCAGCCTGGCCTCCAGTCCCAGGCTTGCCCTGGGCCCTGCTTGGCCAGGACCCATCCCAGCCTCAGCACGGCCACCCTAGGGCCTGTGCAGGCCTAGGCCACTGCCAGCCAGGAGGACCTCGTTGGAGCGCTGTTCATTCGAGAAGGACCCAGGGTGTTGCCTGTGTGTCTCTTGCACTGCTGGGACGCTGCAGGTCCAGAGGCTGTGTGTGCACGTGGCCACTGGGGCCTGAGCACAAAACAGTCATGGCCCCACTTTCAAGCAGGACGCCTGCCGGCCCATAGCCGCCTGCCACCCCCCCTTGCTGTCTGCGTTGTCTTCACTGCTGGCAGGCTTCTGTGTGCACAGGCCAGTCTATGCCAAGGAAACGAGGTGCTTGCTCGCCCCTTGCTAGGAGCTCCTCCTAACGCATTGTGGACCGGGGCACACACGCCCCTAGACCAGAAGCCTGCAAGGCAGCTGCAGCTTCGCAATCCACAAAGGCCTGCAGCACTTGGCAGAGAGCCTTCTGCTATGGATATCTTTCCCATCCAAAGCCTTGGAGGAGTTCATGGATGCTCGGCCCTGCAGCGTTTTCCATCGGAGAGCACTGGGTGCCCGAAGCCTCCTCTGTGGTTTCTGAGAACCTTCCAAAACACATGACCTTGGTACCCACTCTGTTGCCGGAGGGTAGTCCTAAGCAGAACTCTCGAAGCTTTTGGAGCCAGCGTGCCTCCTGCTTGGAAAGCTCCTCAGGAACTCATTTGGAGAGAGGCTTCTCCTCCCATGCTTGTCGGCCAACAGATGGTGCCAGCGCTCCACCAAAAAACTCTCTGCTTTGCCTTCAGCCATGGATAGCCTAGCTGAACTCTCTCTGCCTCAAGTAGATACTGCAGGGTTCTTCCAGCCTACAGAAAGCAGAGTGCTTTTGCCTGAGCACTGCTATGCCATGGCAGCTCCCTGAAGGCCTCCTAGGGCCTTCTGTCCCCTAACACAGTCGTGCCATTCATCCCATGCGGGGAGCAAAGTTCACCCTTGGCAGGGCTCAGGGTGCAGCCTGTGTGTGGTTTCATGGCTGGGAAAGGGCAGATCCACAAGCTGGGGGCCCACTTGTGAATGGGACCTGGTGGGCAGAGCCGGCATTCCCTGGCTGGGATGCAGGAGATCTGGGGCCTTCAAGCTGCATGCACATCCCCTCTCTGGCAGCCGCTCTTGCTTCTTCTCTGCTGCCAAGCCTCTCACACCACACGTGCGTCTCATTGCACGGAGCATGCTGCTTGCCCTTCTTCACAAGGACCTCAACTCACAAGCCTCATTTCCTCGAAGGGGAGTGACAATTGACCCAGAGCCTCCAGAGGAGCTGAAGTCTCTCCAGCCACCAAGGGAAGCAGCCGAATTGATGACAGCCTGCTGCATGGAGGGCTTCGATGGGAGAGTGCCATGCATCCCTGGCGGCGACTCTCTCTCACAGTGCTTTCCATGGGGAAACCCTGTGTGTGCCAAGTGTCTCCTGTGTGCAGAAAATCTCTCCCCAGGGCCAGAGGTGCAGGGAACCGTCTTTGTACCCAGAGCAATGTTCTAGGCAGGCCTCCCATGCTGGGTGAGCCTCCACTTCCCCAACTGTCCAACTGCCTCAGGAACACACTTCTAGGGAGTGTGGGTCTGACAGGCAGGGCAGATCGAGTGAGGCTCATGGATTGCAGGCAAAAGCCACTGCGCTGACCATTCCCCCTGGAAGTCGCAGCTGAAGGCTCTCTGCACCAGGCCCTAGCTGGAATGAGCCTGCAGCCTGGCCTCCAGTCCCAGGCTTGCCCTGGGCCCTGCTAGGATGGGACCCATCCCAGCCTCAGCACGGCCTCCCTAGGGCCTGTGCAGGCCTAGGCCACTGCCAGCCAGCAGGACCTCGATGGATTACCATTCATTCGAGGAGGCCCCAGGGTGTTGCCTGTGTGTCTCTTGCCCTGCTGGGACGCTGCAGGTCCAGAGGCTGTGTGTGCACGTGGCCACTGGGGCCTGAGCACAAAACAGTCATGACCCCACTTGCAAGCAGGATGCCTGCTGGCCCTTAGCTGCCTGAAACCTCCGCTTGCTGTCTGCGCTGTCTTCACTGCTGACAGGCCTGGGTGTGCACAGGCAAGTCTAGGCCAAGGAAACTGGGTGCTTGCATGCCGCTTGCTAGGAGGTCCTCCTAATGCATTCTGGTCTGGGGCACACACGCCCCTGGACCAGAAGCCTGCAAGGCAGCTGCAGCTTCACCATCCACAAAGTCCTGCAGCACTTGGCAGGGAGCCTTCTGCTATGCACAGCTTTCCCACTCCAAAGCCTTGCAGGAGTTCATGGATGCTCGGGCCTGCAGTGTTTTCCATCGGAGAGCTCTGGGTGCCCAAAACCTCCCCTGTGGCTTCCGAGCACCCTCCAACCCACATGCCCTTGGCACCCAGTCTGTTGCCGGAGGGTAGTCCTAAGCAAGACTCTCTAAGCTTTTGGAGCCAGCGTGCCTCCTGCTTGGAAAGCTCCTCAGGAACTCATTTGGAGCGAGGCTTCTGCTCCCATGCTTGTCGGCCAGCAGATGGTGCCAGCGCTCCACCAAAAAACTCTCTGCTTTGCCTTCAGCCAGGGTTCGCCTAGCTGAGCTCTCCTTGCCTCAAGCAGAAACTCCAGTGTGCATCCAGCCTACAGAAAGCAGAGTGCCTTTTCCTGAGCACTGCTATGTTGTGGCAGGTCCCCGAAGGCCTCCTAGGGCCTTCTCTCCCCTGACACAGTCATGCCATTCAGCCCACCTGGCGAGCAATGGTCCACCTTGACAGGGCACACGGTGCAGCCTGGGTGTAGTTTCATGGTTGGGAAAGGGCAGATCCGGAACCTGGGTGCCCACATGTGAATGGGGCCTGATGGGCCGAGCTGTCATTCCCTGCTTGCGAAGCAGGAGCTCTGGGGCCTGCAAGCTGCGTGCACATCCCCTCCCTGGCTGCCCTCTTGCTTCTCCTCTGCTGCCAAGCCTCTCTCCCCACACGTGGGTCTCATCGAAAGGAGCAGGATGCTTGCCATTCTTTGCAAGGAGCTCATCCCACAAGCCTCATTTCCTTGGAGGGGTCTGCGAAATGCTCCAGAGCCTCCAGAGGAGCTGCAGACTCTCCAAACAACAAGGGCAGCAGCCGAGTCTATGACAGCCTGCTGCATGGAGGGCTTCGATGGGAGAGTGCCATGCAACCCTGGCGGAGACTCTCTCTCACAGTGCTTTCCATGGGGAAACATTGTGTGTGCCAAGTGTCTCCTGTGTGCAGAAAATCTCTCCCCAGCACCAGAAGTGCAGGGAATCCTCTTTGGACACAGAGCAATGTTCTAGGAAGGCCTCCCATGGTGCGTGAGCCTCCACTTCCCCAACTGTCCAACTGCCTCAGGAACACATTTCTAGGGAGTGTGGGTCGCACAGGCAGGGCGGCTCGAGTGAGGAACGTGGATTGCAGGCAAAAGCCACTGCGCTGACCATTCCCCCTGGAAGTCGCAGCTGAAGGCTCTCTGCACCAGGCCCTAGCTGGAATGAGCCTGCAGCCTGGCCTCCAGTCCCAGGCTTGCCCTGGGCCCTGCTTGGCCAGGACCCATCCCAGCCTCAGCACGGCCACCCTAGGGCCTGTGCAGGCCTAGGCCACTGCCAGCCAGGAGGACCTCGTTGGAGCGCTGTTCATTCGAGAAGGACCCAGGGTGTTGCCTGTGTGTCTCTTGCACTGCTGGGACGCTGCAGGTCCAGAGGCTGTGTGTGCACGTGGCCACTGGGGCCTGAGCACAAAACAGTCATGGCCCCACTTTCAAGCAGGACGCCTGCCGGCCCATAGCCGCCTGCCACCCCCCCTTGCTGTCTGCGTTGTCTTCACTGCTGGCAGGCTTCTGTGTGCACAGGCCAGTCTATGCCAAGGAAACGAGGTGCTTGCTCGCCCCTTGCTAGGAGCTCCTCCTAACGCATTGTGGACCGGGGCACACACGCCCCTAGACCAGAAGCCTGCAAGGCAGCTGCAGCTTCGCAATCCACAAAGGCCTGCAGCACTTGGCAGAGAGCCTTCTGCTATGGATATCTTTCCCATCCAAAGCCTTGGAGGAGTTCATGGATGCTCGGCCCTGCAGCGTTTTCCATCGGAGAGCACTGGGTGCCCGAAGCCTCCTCTGTGGTTTCTGAGAACCTTCCAAAACACATGACCTTGGTACCCACTCTGTTGCCGGAGGGTAGTCCTAAGCAGAACTCTCGAAGCTTTTGGAGCCAGCGTGCCTCCTGCTTGGAAAGCTCCTCAGGAACTCATTTGGAGAGAGGCTTCTCCTCCCATGCTTGTCGGCCAACAGATGGTGCCAGCGCTCCACCAAAAAACTCTCTGCTTTGCCTTCAGCCATGGATAGCCTAGCTGAACTCTCTCTGCCTCAAGTAGATACTGCAGGGTTCTTCCAGCCTACAGAAAGCAGAGTGCTTTTGCCTGAGCACTGCTATGCCATGGCAGCTCCCTGAAGGCCTCCTAGGGCCTTCTGTCCCCTAACACAGTCGTGCCATTCATCCCATGCGGGGAGCAAAGTTCACCCTTGGCAGGGCTCAGGGTGCAGCCTGTGTGTGGTTTCATGGCTGGGAAAGGGCAGATCCACAAGCTGGGGGCCCACTTGTGAATGGGACCTGGTGGGCAGAGCCGGCATTCCCTGGCTGGGATGCAGGAGATCTGGGGCCTTCAAGCTGCATGCACATCCCCTCTCTGGCAGCCGCTCTTGCTTCTTCTCTGCTGCCAAGCCTCTCACACCACACGTGCGTCTCATTGCACGGAGCATGCTGCTTGCCCTTCTTCACAAGGACCTCAACTCACAAGCCTCATTTCCTCGAAGGGGAGTGACAATTGACCCAGAGCCTCCAGAGGAGCTGAAGTCTCTCCAGCCACCAAGGGAAGCAGCCGAATTGATGACAGCCTGCTGCATGGAGGGCTTCGATGGGAGAGTGCCATGCATCCCTGGCGGCGACTCTCTCTCACAGTGCTTTCCATGGGGAAACCCTGTGTGTGCCAAGTGTCTCCTGTGTGCAGAAAATCTCTCCCCAGGGCCAGAGGTGCAGGGAACCGTCTTTGTACCCAGAGCAATGTTCTAGGCAGGCCTCCCATGCTGGGTGAGCCTCCACTTCCCCAACTGTCCAACTGCCTCAGGAACACACTTCTAGGGAGTGTGGGTCTGACAGGCAGGGCAGATCGAGTGAGGCTCATGGATTGCAGGCAAAAGCCACTGCGCTGACCATTCCCCCTGGAAGTCGCAGCTGAAGGCTCTCTGCACCAGGCCCTAGCTGGAATGAGCCTGCAGCCTGGCCTCCAGTCCCAGGCTTGCCCTGGGCCCTGCTAGGATGGGACCCATCCCAGCCTCAGCACAGCCTCCCTAGGGCCTGTGCAGGCCTAGGCCACTGCCAGCCAGCAGGACCTCGATGGATTACCATTCATTCGAGGAGGCCCCAGGGTGTTGCCTGTGTGTCTCTTGCCCTGCTGGGACGCTGCAGGTCCAGAGGCTGTGTGTGCACGTGGCCACTGGGGCCTGAGCACAAAACAGTCATGACCCCACTTGCAAGCAGGATGCCTGCTGGCCCTTAGCTGCCTGAAACCTCCGCTTGCTGTCTGCGCTGTCTTCACTGCTGACAGGCCTGGGTGTGCACAGGCAAGTCTAGGCCAAGGAAACTGGGTGCTTGCATGCCGCTTGCTAGGAGGTCCTCCTAATGCATTCTGGTCTGGGGCACACACGCCCCTGGACCAGAAGCCTGCAAGGCAGCTGCAGCTTCACCATCCACAAAGTCCTGCAGCACTTGGCAGGGAGCCTTCTGCTATGCACAGCTTTCCCACTCCAAAGCCTTGCAGGAGTTCATGGATGCTCGGGCCTGCAGTGTTTTCCATCGGAGAGCTCTGGGTGCCCAAAACCTCCCCTGTGGCTTCCGAGCACCCTCCAACCCACATGCCCTTGGCACCCAGTCTGTTGCCGGAGGGTAGTCCTAAGCAAGACTCTCTAAGCTTTTGGAGCCAGCGTGCCTCCTGCTTGGAAAGCTCCTCAGGAACTCATTTGGAGCGAGGCTTCTGCTCCCATGCTTGTCGGCCAGCAGATGGTGCCAGTGCTCCACCAAAAAACTCTCTGCTTTGCCTTCAGCCAGGGTTCGCCTAGCTGAGCTCTCCTTGCCTCAAGCAGAAACTCCAGTGTGCATCCAGCCTACAGAAAGCAGAGTGCCTTTTCCTGAGCACTGCTATGTTGTGGCAGGTCCCCGAAGGCCTCCTAGGGCTTTCTCTCCCCTGACACAGTCATGCCATTCAGCCCACCTGGCGAGCAATGGTCCACCTTGACAGGGCACACGGTGCAGCCTGGGTGTAGTTTCATGGTTGGCAAAGGGCAGATCCGGAAGCTGGGTGCCCACATGTGAATGGGGCCTGATGGGCCGAGCTGTCATTCCCTGCTTGCGAAGCAGGAGCTCTGGGGCCTGCAAGCTGCGTGCACATCCCCTCCCTGGCTGCCCTCTTGCTTCTCCTCTGCTGCCAAGCCTCTCTCCCCACACGTGTGTCTCATCGAAAGGAGCAGGATGCTTGCCATTCTTTGCAAGGAGCTCATCCCACAAGCCTCATTTCCTTGGAGGGGTCTGCGAAATGCTCCAGAGCCTCCAGAGGAGCTGCAGACTCTCCAAACAACAAGGGCAGCAGCCGAGTCTATGACAGCCTGCTGCATGGAGGGCTTCGATGGGAGAGTGCCATGCAACCCTGGCGGCGACTCTCTCTCACAGTGCTTTCCATGGGGAAACATTGTGTGTGCCAAGTGTCTCCTGTGTGCAGAAAATCTCTCCCCAGCACCAGAAGTGCAGGGAATCCTCTTTGGACACAGAGCAATGTTCTAGGAAGGCCTCCCATGGTGCGTGAGCCTCCACTTCCCCAACTGTCCAACTGCCTCAGGAACACATTTCTAGGGAGTGTGGGTCGCACAAGCAGGGCGGCTCGAGTGAGGAACGTGGATTGCAGGCAAAAGCCACTGCGCTGACCATTCCCCCTGGAAGTCGCAGCTGAAGGCTCTCTGCACCAGGCCCTAGCTGGAATGAGCCTGCAGCCTGGCCTCCAGTCCCAGGCTTGCCCTGGGCCCTGCTTGGCCAGGACCCATCCCAGCCTCAGCACGGCCACCCTAGGGCCTGTGCAGGCCTAGGCCACTGCCAGCCAGGAGGACCTCGTTGAAGCGCTGTTCATTCGAGAAGGACCCAGGGTGTTGCCTGTGTGTCTCTTGCACTGCTGGGACGCTGCAGGTCCAGAGGCTGTGTGTGCACGTGGCCACTGGGGCCTGAGCACAAAACAGTCATGGCCCCACTTTCAAGCAGGACGCCTGCCGGCCCATAGCCGCCTGCCACCCCCCCTTGCTGTCTGCGTTGTCTTCACTGCTGGCAGGCTTCTGTGTGCACAGGCCAGTCTATGCCAAGGAAACGAGGTGCTTGCTCGCCCCTTGCTAGGAGCTCCTCCTAACGCATTGTGGACCGGGGCACACACGCCCCTAGACCAGAAGCCTGCAAGGCAGCTGCAGCTTCGCAATCCACAAAGGCCTGCAGCACTTGGCAGAGAGCCTTCTGCTATGGATATCTTTCCCATCCAAAGCCTTGGAGGAGTTCATGGATGCTCGGCCCTGCAGCGTTTTCCATCGGAGAGCACTGGGTGCCCGAAGGTTCCTCTGTGGTTTCTGAGAACCTTCCAAAACACATGACCTTGGTACCCACTCTGTTGCCGGAGGGTAGTCCTAAGCAGAACTCTCGAAGCTTTTGGAGCCAGCGTGCCTCCTGCTTGGAAAGCTCCTCAGGAACTCATTTGGAGAGAGGCTTCTCCTCCCATGCTTGTCGGCCAACAGATGGTGCCAGCGCTCCACCAAAAAACTCTCTGCTTTGCCTTCAGCCATGGATAGCCTAGCTGAACTCTCTCTGCCTCAAGTAGATACTGCAGGGTTCTTCCAGCCTACAGAAAGCAGAGTGCTTTTGCCTGAGCACTGCTATGCCATGGCAGCTCCCTGAAGGCCTCCTAGGGCCTTCTGTCCCCTAACACAGTCGTGCCATTCATCCCATGCGGGGAGCAAAGTTCACCCTTGGCAGGGCTCAGGGTGCAGCCTGTGTGTGGTTTCATGGCTGGGAAAGGGCAGATCCACAAGCTGGGGGCCCACTTGTGAATGGGACCTGGTGGGCAGAGCCGGCATTCCCTGGCTGGGATGCAGGAGATCTGGGGCCTTCAAGCTGCATGCACATCCCCTCTCTGGCTGCCCCTCTTGCTTCTTCTCTGCTGCCAAGCCTCTCACACCACACGTGCGTCTCATTGCACGGAGCATGCTGCTTGCCCTTCTTCACAAGGACCTCAACTCACAAGCCTCATTTCCTCGAAGGGGAGTGACAATTGACCCAGAGCCTCCAGAGGAGCTGAAGTCTCTCCAGCCACCAAGGGAAGCAGCCGAATTGATGACAGCCTGCTGCATGGAGGGCTTCGATGGGAGAGTGCCATGCATCCCTGGCGGCGACTCTCTCTCACAGTGCTTTCCATGGGGAAACCCTGTGTGTGCCAAGTGTCTCCTGTGTGCAGAAAATCTCTCCCCAGGGCCAGAGGTGCAGGGAACCGTCTTTGTACCCAGAGCAATGTTCTAGGCAGGCCTCCCATGCTGGGTGAGCCTCCACTTCCCCAACTGTCCAACTGCCTCAGGAACACACTTCTAGGGAGTGTGGGTCTGACAGGCAGGGCAGATCGAGTGAGGCTCATGGATTGCAGGCAAAAGCCACTGCGCTGACCATTCCCCCTGGAAGTCGCAGCTGAAGGCTCTCTGCACCAGGCCCTAGCTGGAATGAGCCTGCAGCCTGGCCTCCAGTCCCAGGCTTGCCCTGGGCCCTGCTAGGATGGGACCCATCCCAGCCTCAGCACGGCCTCCCTAGGGCCTGTGCAGGCCTAGGCCACTGCCAGCCAGCAGGACCTCGATGGATTACCATTCATTCGAGGAGGCCCCAGGGTGTTGCCTGTGTGTCTCTTGCCCTGCTGGGACGCTGCAGGTCCAGAGGCTGTGTGTGCACGTGGCCACTGGGGCCTGAGCACAAAACAGTCATGACCCCACTTGCAAGCAGGATGCCTGCTGGCCCTTAGCTGCCTGAAACCTCCGCTTGCTGTCTGCGCTGTCTTCACTGCTGACAGGCCTGGGTGTGCACAGGCAAGTCTAGGCCAAGGAAACTGGGTGCTTGCATGCCGCTTGCTAGGAGGTCCTCCTAATGCATTCTGGTCTGGGGCACACACGCCCCTGGACCAGAAGCCTGCAAGGCAGCTGCAGCTTCACCATCCACAAAGTCCTGCAGCACTTGGCAGGGAGCCTTCTGCTATGCACAGCTTTCCCACTCCAAAGCCTTGCAGGAGTTCATGGATGCTCGGGCCTGCAGTGTTTTCCATCGGAGAGCTCTGGGTGCCCAAAACCTCCCCTGTGGCTTCCGAGCACCCTCCAACCCACATGCCCTTGGCACCCAGTCTGTTGCCGGAGGGTAGTCCTAAGCAAGACTCTCTAAGCTTTTGGAGCCAGCGTGCCTCCTGCTTGGAAAGCTCCTCAGGAACTCATTTGGAGCGAGGCTTCTGCTCCCATGCTTGTCGGCCAGCAGATGGTGCCAGCGCTCCACCAAAAAACTCTCTGCTTTGCCTTCAGCCAGGGTTCGCCTAGCTGAGCTCTCCTTGCCTCAAGCAGAAACTCCAGTGTGCATCCAGCCTACAGAAAGCAGAGTGCCTTTTCCTGAGCACTGCTATGTTGTGGCAGGTCCCCGAAGGCCTCCTAGGGCCTTCTCTCCCCTGACACAGTCATGCCATTCAGCCCACCTGGCGAGCAATGGTCCACCTTGACAGGGCACACGGTGCAGCCTGGGTGTAGTTTCATGGTTGGGAAAGGGCAGATCCGGAAGCTGGGTGCCCACATGTGAATGGGGCCTGATGGGCCGAGCTGTCATTCCCTGCTTGCGAAGCAGGAGCTCTGGGGCCTGCAAGCTGCGTGCACATCCCCTCCCTGGCTGCCCTCTTGCTTCTCCTCTGCTGCCAAGCCTCTCTCCCCACACGTGGGTCTCATCGAAAGGAGCAGGATGCTTGCCATTCTTTGCAAGGAGCTCATCCCACAAGCCTCATTTCCTTGGAGGGGTCTGCGAAATGCTCCAGAGCCTCCAGAGGAGCTGCAGACTCTCCAAACAACAAGGGCAGCAGCCGAGTCTATGACAGCCTGCTGCGTGGAGGGCTTCGATGGGAGAGTGCCATGCAACCCTGGCGGCGACTCTCTCTCACAGTGCTTTCCATGGGGAAACATTGTGTGTGCCAAGTGTCTCCTGTGTGCAGAAAATCTCTCCCCAGCACCAGAAGTGCAGGGAATCCTCTTTGGACACAGAGCAATGTTCTAGGAAGGCCTCCCATGGTGCGTGAGCCTCCACTTCCCCAACTGTCCAACTGCCTCAGGAACACATTTCTAGGGAGTGTGGGTCGCACAGGCAGGGCGGCTCGAGTGAGGAACGTGGATTGCAGGCAAAAGCCACTGCGCTGACCATTCCCCCTGGAAGTCGCAGCTGAAGGCTCTCTGCACCAGGCCCTAGCTGGAATGAGCCTGCAGCCTGGCCTCCAGTCCCAGGCTTGCCCTGGGCCCTGCTTGGCCAGGACCCATCCCAGCCTCAGCACGGCCACCCTAGGGCCTGTGCAGGCCTAGGCCACTGCCAGCCAGGAGGACCTCGTTGGAGCGCTGTTCATTCGAGAAGGACCCAGGGTGTTGCCTGTGTGTCTCTTGCACTGCTGGGACGCTGCAGGTCCAGAGGCTGTGTGTGCACGTGGCCACTGGGGCCTGAGCACAAAACAGTCATGGCCCCACTTTCAAGCAGGACGCCTGCCGGCCCATAGCCGCCTGCCACCCCCCCTTGCTGTCTGCGTTGTCTTCACTGCTGGCAGGCTTCTGTGTGCACAGGCCAGTCTATGCCAAGGAAACGAGGTGCTTGCTCGCCCCTTGCTAGGAGCTCCTCCTAACGCATTGTGGACCGGGGCACACACGCCCCTAGACCAGAAGCCTGCAAGGCAGCTGCAGCTTCGCAATCCACAAAGGCCTGCAGCACTTGGCAGAGAGCCTTCTGCTATGGATATCTTTCCCATCCAAAGCCTTGGAGGAGTTCATGGATGCTCGGCCCTGCAGCGTTTTCCATCGGAGAGCACTGGGTGCCCGAAGGTTCCTCTGTGGTTTCTGAGAACCTTCCAAAACACATGACCTTGGTACCCACTCTGTTGCCGGAGGGTAGTCCTAAGCAGAACTCTCGAAGCTTTTGGAGCCAGCGTGCCTCCTGCTTGGAAAGCTCCTCAGGAACTCATTTGGAGCGAGGCTTCTGCTCCCATGCTTGTCGGCCAGCAGATGGTGCCAGTGCTCCACCAAAAAACTCTCTGCTTTGCCTTCAGCCAGGGTTCGCCTAGCTGAGCTCTCCTTGCCTCAAGCAGAAACTCCAGTGTGCATCCAGCCTACAGAAAGCAGAGTGCCTTTGCCTGAGCACTGCTATGTTGTGGCAGGTCCCCGAAGGCCTCCTAGGGCCTTCTCTCCCCTGACACAGTCATGCCATTCAGCCCACCTGGCGAGCAATGGTCCACCTTGACAGGGCACACGGTGCAGCCTGGGTGTAGTTTCATGGTTGGGAAAGGGCAGATCCGGAAGCTGGGTGCCCACATGTGAATGGGGCCTGATGGGCCGAGCTGTCATTCCCTGCTTGCGAAGCAGGAGCTCTGGGGCCTGCAAGCTGCGTGCACATCCCCTCCCTGGCTGCCCTCTTGCTTCTCCTCTGCTGCCAAGCCTCTCTCCCCACACGTGGGTCTCATCGAAAGGAGCAGGATGCTTGCCATTCTTTGCAAGGAGCTCATCCCACAAGCCTCATTTCCTTGGAGGGGTCTGCGAAATGCTCCAGAGCCTCCAGAGGAGCTGCAGACTCTCCAAACAACAAGGGCAGCAGCCGAGTCTATGACAGCCTGCTGCATGGAGGGCTTCGATGGGAGAGTGCCATGCAACCCTGGCGGCGACTCTCTCTCACAGTGCTTTCCATGGGGAAACATTGTGTGTGCCAAGTGTCTCCTGTGTGCAGAAAATCTCTCCCCAGGGCCAGAGGTGCAGGGAACCGTCTTTGTACCCAGAGCAATGTTCTAGGCAGGCCTCCCATGCTGGGTGAGCCTCCACTTCCCCAACTGTCCAACTGCCTCAGGAACACACTTCTAGGGAGTGTGGGTCTGACAGGCAGGGCAGATCGAGTGAGGCTCATGGATTGCAGGCAAAAGCCACTGCGCTGACCATTCCCCCTGGAAGTCGCAGCTGAAGGCTCTCTGCACCAGGCCCTAGCTGGAATGAGCCTGCAGCCTGGCCTCCAGTCCCAGGCTTGCCCTGGGCCCTGCTAGGATGGGACCCATCCCAGCCTCAGCACGGCCTCCCTAGGGCCTGTGCAGGCCTAGGCCACTGCCAGCCAGCAGGACCTCGATGGATTACCATTCATTCGAGGAGGCCCCAGGGTGTTGCCTGTGTGTCTCTTGCCCTGCTGGGACGCTGCAGGTCCAGAGGCTGTGTGTGCACGTGGCCACTGGGGCCTGAGCACAAAACAGTCATGACCCCACTTGCAAGCAGGATGCCTGCTGGCCCTTAGCTGCCTGAAACCTCCGCTTGCTGTCTGCGCTGTCTTCACTGCTGACAGGCCTGGGTGTGCACAGGCAAGTCTAGGCCAAGGAAACTGGGTGCTTGCATGCCGCTTGCTAGGAGGTCCTCCTAATGCATTCTGGTCTGGGGCACACACGCCCCTGGACCAGAAGCCTGCAAGGCAGCTGCAGCTTCACCATCCACAAAGTCCTGCAGCACTTGGCAGGGAGCCTTCTGCTATGCACAGCTTTCCCACTCCAAAGCCTTGCAGGAGTTCATGGATGCTCGGGCCTGCAGTGTTTTCCATCAGAGAGCTCTGGGTGCCCAAAACCTCCCCTGTGGCTTCCGAGCACCCTCCAACCCACATGCCCTTGGCACCCAGTCTGTTGCCGGAGGGTAGTCCTAAGCAAGACTCTCTAAGCTTTTGGAGCCAGCGTGCCTCCTGCTTGGAAAGCTCCTCAGGAACTCATTTGGAGCGAGGCTTCTGCTCCCATGCTTGTCGGCCAGCAGATGGTGCCAGCGCTCCACCAAAAAACTCTCTGCTTTGCCTTCAGCCAGGGTTCGCCTAGCTGAGCTCTCCTTGCCTCAAGCAGAAACTCCAGTGTGCATCCAGCCTACAGAAAGCAGAGTGCCTTTTCCTGAGCACTGCTATGTTGTGGCAGGTCCCCGAAGGCCTCCTAGGGCCTTCTCTCCCCTGACACAGTCATGCCATTCAGCCCACCTGGCGAGCAATGGTCCACCTTGACAGGGCACACGGTGCAGCCTGGGTGTAGTTTCATGGTTGGGAAAGGGCAGATCCGGAAGCTGGGTGCCCACATGTGAATGGGGCCTGATGGGCCGAGCTGTCATTCCCTGCTTGCGAAGCAGGAGCTCTGGGGCCTGCAAGCTGCGTGCACATCCCCTCCCTGGCTGCCCTCTTGCTTCTCCTCTGCTGCCAAGCCTCTCTCCCCACACGTGGGTCTCATCGAAAGGAGCAGGATGCTTGCCATTCTTTGCAAGGAGCTCATCCCACAAGCCTCATTTCCTTGGAGGGGTCTGCGAAATGCTCCAGAGCCTCCAGAGGAGCTGCAGACTCTCCAAACAACAAGGGCAGCAGCCGAGTCTATGACAGCCTGCTGCATGGAGGGCTTCGATGGGAGAGTGCCATGCAACCCTGGCGGCGACTCTCTCTCACAGTGCTTTCCATGGGGAAACATTGTGTGTGCCAAGTGTCTCCTGTGTGCAGAAAATCTCTCCCCAGCACCAGAAGTGCAGGGAATCCTCTTTGGACACAGAGCAATGTTCTAGGAAGGCCTCCCATGGTGCGTGAGCCTCCACTTCCCCAACTGTCCAACTGCCTCAGGAACACATTTCTAGGGAGTGTGGGTCGCACAGGCAGGGCGGCTCGAGTGAGGAACGTGGATTGCAGGCAAAAGCCACTGCGCTGACCATTCCCCCTGGAAGTCGCAGCTGAAGGCTCTCTGCACCAGGCCCTAGCTGGAATGAGCCTGCAGCCTGGCCTCCAGTCCCAGGCTTGCCCTGGGCCCTGCTTGGCCAGGACCCATCCCAGCCTCAGCACGGCCACCCTAGGGCCTGTGCAGGCCTAGGCCACTGCCAGCCAGGAGGACCTCGTTGGAGCGCTGTTCATTCGAGAAGGACCCAGGGTGTTGCCTGTGTGTCTCTTGCACTGCTGGGACGCTGCAGGTCCAGAGGCTGTGTGTGCACGTGGCCACTGGGGCCTGAGCACAAAACAGTCATGGCCCCACTTTCAAGCAGGACGCCTGCCGGCCCATAGCCGCCTGCCACCCCCCCTTGCTGTCTGCGTTGTCTTCACTGCTGGCAGGCTTCTGTGTGCACAGGCCAGTCTATGCCAAGGAAACGAGGTGCTTGCTCGCCCCTTGCTAGGAGCTCCTCCTAACGCATTGTGGACCGGGGCACACACGCCCCTAGACCAGAAGCCTGCAAGGCAGCTGCAGCTTCGCAATCCACAAAGGCCTGCAGCACTTGGCAGAGAGCCTTCTGCTATGGATATCTTTCCCATCCAAAGCCTTGGAGGAGTTCATGGATGCTCGGCCCTGCAGCGTTTTCCATCGGAGAGCACTGGGTGCCCGAAGGTTCCTCTGTGGTTTCTGAGAACCTTCCAAAACACATGACCTTGGTACCCACTCTGTTGCCGGAGGGTAGTCCTAAGCAGAACTCTCGAAGCTTTTGGAGCCAGCGTGCCTCCTGCTTGGAAAGCTCCTCAGGAACTCATTTGGAGCGAGGCTTCTGCTCCCATGCTTGTCGGCCAGCAGATGGTGCCAGTGCTCCACCAAAAAACTCTCTGCTTTGCCTTCAGCCAGGGTTCGCCTAGCTGAGCTCTCCTTGCCTCAAGCAGAAACTCCAGTGTGCATCCAGCCTACAGAAAGCAGAGTGCCTTTGCCTGAGCACTGCTATGTTGTGGCAGGTCCCCGAAGGCCTCCTAGGGCCTTCTCTCCCCTGACACAGTCATGCCATTCAGCCCACCTGGCGAGCAATGGTCCACCTTGACAGGGCACACGGTGCAGCCTGGGTGTAGTTTCATGGTTGGGAAAGGGCAGATCCGGAAGCTGGGTGCCCACATGTGAATGGGGCCTGATGGGCCGAGCTGTCATTCCCTGCTTGCGAAGCAGGAGCTCTGGGGCCTGCAAGCTGCGTGCACATCCCCTCCCTGGCTGCCCTCTTGCTTCTCCTCTGCTGCCAAGCCTCTCTCCCCACACGTGGGTCTCATCGAAAGGAGCAGGATGCTTGCCATTCTTTGCAAGGAGCTCATCCCACAAGCCTCATTTCCTTGGAGGGGTCTGCGAAATGCTCCAGAGCCTCCAGAGGAGCTGCAGACTCTCCAAACAACAAGGGCAGCAGCCGAGTCTATGACAGCCTGCTGCATGGAGGGCTTCGATGGGAGAGTGCCATGCAACCCTGGCGGCGACTCTCTCTCACAGTGCTTTCCATGGGGAAACATTGTGTGTGCCAAGTGTCTCCTGTGTGCAGAAAATCTCTCCCCAGGGCCAGAGGTGCAGGGAACCGTCTTTGTACCCAGAGCAATGTTCTAGGCAGGCCTCCCATGCTGGGTGAGCCTCCACTTCCCCAACTGTCCAACTGCCTCAGGAACACACTTCTAGGGAGTGTGGGTCGCACAGGCAGGGCAGATCGAGTGAGGCTCATGGATTGCAGGCAAAAGCCACTGCACTGACCATTCCCCCTGGAAGTCGCAGCTGAAGGCTCTCTGCACCAGGCCCTAGCTGGAATGAGCCTGCAGCCTGGCCTCCAGTCCCAGGCTTGCCCTGGGCCCTGCTAGGATGGGACCCATCCCAGCCTCAGCACAGCCTCCCTAGGGCCTGTGCAGGCCTAGGCCACTGCCAGCCAGCAGGACCTCGATGGATTACCATTCATTCGAGGAGGCCCCAGGGTGTTGCCTGTGTGTCTCTTGCCCTGCTGGGACGCTGCAGGTCCAGAGGCTGTGTGTGCACGTGGCCACTGGGGCCTGAGCACAAAACAGTCATGACCCCACTTGCAAGCAGGATGCCTGCTGGCCCTTAGCTGCCTGAAACCTCCGCTTGCTGTCTGCGCTGTCTTCACTGCTGACAGGCCTGGGTGTGCACAGGCAAGTCTAGGCCAAGGAAACTGGGTGCTTGCATGCCGCTTGCTAGGAGGTCCTCCTAATGCATTCTGGTCTGGGGCACACACGCCCCTGGACCAGAAGCCTGCAAGGCAGCTGCAGCTTCACCATCCACAAAGTCCTGCAGCACTTGGCAGGGAGCCTTCTGCTATGCACAGCTTTCCCACTCCAAAGCCTTGCAGGAGTTCATGGATGCTCGGGCCTGCAGTGTTTTCCATCGGAGAGCTCTGGGTGCCCAAAACCTCCCCTGTGGCTTCCGAGCACCCTCCAACCCACATGCCCTTGGCACCCAGTCTGTTGCCGGAGGGTAGTCCTAAGCAAGACTCTCTAAGCTTTTGGAGCCAGCGTGCCTCCTGCTTGGAAAGCTCCTCAGGAACTCATTTGGAGCGAGGCTTCTGCTCCCATGCTTGTCGGCCAGCAGATGGTGCCAGCGCTCCACCAAAAAACTCTCTGCTTTGCCTTCAGCCAGGGTTCGCCTAGCTGAGCTCTCCTTGCCTCAAGCAGAAACTCCAGTGTGCATCCAGCCTACAGAAAGCAGAGTGCTTTTGCCTGAGCACTGCTATGCCATGGCAGCTCCCTGAAGGTCTCCTAGGGCCTTCTGTCCCCTAACACAGTCGTGCTATTCATCCCATGCGGGGAGCAAAGTTCACCCTTGGCAGGGCTCAGGGTGCAGCCTGTGTGTGGTTTCATGGCTGGGAAAGGGCAGATCCACAAGCTGGGGGCCCACTTGTGAATGGGACCTGGTGGGCAGAGCCGGCATTCCCTGGCTGGGATGCAGGAGATCTGGGGCCTTCAAGCTGCATGCACATCCGCTCTCTGGCTGCCCCTCTTGCTTCTTCTCTGCTGCCAAGCCTCTCACACCACACGTGCGTCTCATTGCACGGAGCATGCTGCTTGCCCTTCTTCACAAGGACCTCAACTCACAAGCCTCATTTCCTCGAAGGGGAGTGACAATTGACCCAGAGCCTCCAGAGGAGCTGAAGTCTCTCCAGCCACCAAGGGAAGCAGCCGAATTGATGACAGCCTGCTGCATGGAGGGCTTCGATGGGAGAGTGCCATGCATCCCTGGCGGCGACTCTCTCTCACAGTGCTTTCCATGGGGAAACCCTGTGTGTGCCAAGTGTCTCCTGTGTGCAGAAAATCTCTCCCCAGGGCCAGAGGTGCAGGGAACCGTCTTTGTACCCAGAGCAATGTTCTAGGCAGGCCTCCCATGCTGGGTGAGCCTCCACTTCCCCAACTGTCCAACTGCCTCAGGAACACACTTCTAGGGAGTGTGGGTCTGACAGGCAGGGCAGATCGAGTGAGGCTCATGGATTGCAGGCAAAAGCCACTGCGCTGACCATTCCCCCTGGAAGTCGCAGCTGAAGGCTCTCTGCACCAGGCCCTAGCTGGAATGAGCCTGCAGCCTGGCCTCCAGTCCCAGGCTTGCCCTGGGCCCTGCTAGGATGGGACCCATCCCAGCCTCAGCACGGCCTCCCTAGGGCCTGTGCAGGCCTAGGCCACTGCCAGCCAGCAGGACCTCGATGGATTACCATTCATTCGAGGAGGCCCCAGGGTGTTGCCTGTGTGTCTCTTGCCCTGCTGGGACGCTGCAGGTCCAGAGGCTGTGTGTGCACGTGGCCACTGGGGCCTGAGCACAAAACAGTCATGACCCCACTTGCAAGCAGGATGCCTGCTGGCCCTTAGCTGCCTGAAACCTCCGCTTGCTGTCTGCGCTGTCTTCACTGCTGACAGGCCTGGGTGTGCACAGGCAAGTCTAGGCCAAGGAAACTGGGTGCTTGCATGCCGCTTGCTAGGAGGTCCTCCTAATGCATTCTGGTCTGGGGCACACACGCCCCTGGACCAGAAGCCTGCAAGGCAGCTGCAGCTTCACCATCCACAAAGTCCTGCAGCACTTGGCAGGGAGCCTTCTGCTATGCACAGCTTTCCCACTCCAAAGCCTTGCAGGAGTTCATGGATGCTCGGGCCTGCAGTGTTTTCCATCGGAGAGCTCTGGGTGCCCAAAACCTCCCCTGTGGCTTCCGAGCACCCTCCAACCCACATGCCCTTGGCACCCAGTCTGTTGCCGGAGGGTAGTCCTAAGCAAGACTCTCTAAGCTTTTGGAGCCAGCGTGCCTCCTGCTTGGAAAGCTCCTCAGGAACTCATTTGGAGCGAGGCTTCTGCTCCCATGCTTGTCGGCCAGCAGATGGTGCCAGCGCTCCACCAAAAAACTCTCTGCTTTGCCTTCAGCCAGGGTTCGCCTAGCTGAGCTCTCCTTGCCTCAAGCAGAAACTCCAGTGTGCATCCAGCCTACAGAAAGCAGAGTGCCTTTGCCTGAGCACTGCTATGTTGTGGCAGGTCCCCGAAGGCCTCCTAGGGCCTTCTCTCCCCTGACACAGTCATGCCATTCAGCCCACCTGGCGAGCAATGGTCCACCTTGACAGGGCACACGGTGCAGCCTGGGTGTAGTTTCATGGTTGGGAAAGGGCAGATCTGGAAGCTGGGTGCCCACATGTGAATGGGGCCTGATGGGCTGAGCTGTCATTCCCTGCTTGCGAAGCAGGAGCTCTGGGGCCTGCAAGCTGCGTGCACATCCCCTCCCTGGCTGCCCTCTTGCTTCTCCTCTGCTGCCAAGCCTCTCTCCCCACACGTGGGTCTCATCGAAAGGAGCAGGATGCTTGCCATTCTTTGCAAGGAGCTCATCCCACAAGCCTCATTTCCTTGGAGGGGTCTGCGAAATGCTCCAGAGCCTCCAGAGGAGCTGCAGACTCTCCAAACAACAAGGGCAGCAGCCGAGTCTATGACAGCCTGCTGCATGGAGGGCTTCGATGGGAGAGTGCCATGCAACCCTGGCGGCGACTCTCTCTCACAGTGCTTTCCATGGGGAAACATTGTGTGTGCCAAGTGTCTCCTGTGTGCAGAAAATCTCTCCCCAGCACCAGAAGTGCAGGGAATCCTCTTTGGACACAGAGCAATGTTCTAGGAAGGCCTCCCATGGTGCGTGAGCCTCCACTTCCCCAACTGTCCAACTGCCTCAGGAACACATTTCTAGGGAGTGTGGGTCGCACAGGCAGGGCGGCTCGAGTGAGGAACGTGGATTGCAGGCAAAAGCCACTGCGCTGACCATTCCCCCTGGAAGTCGCAGCTGAAGGCTCTCTGCACCAGGCCCTAGCTGGAATGAGCCTGCAGCCTGGCCTCCAGTCCCAGGCTTGCCCTGGGCCCTGCTTGGCCAGGACCCATCCCAGCCTCAGCACGGCCACCCTAGGGCCTGTGCAGGCCTAGGCCACTGCCAGCCAGGAGGACCTCGTTGGAGCGCTGTTCATTCGAGAAGGACCCAGGGTGTTGCCTGTGTGTCTCTTGCACTGCTGGGACGCTGCAGGTCCAGAGGCTGTGTGTGCACGTGGCCACTGGGGCCTGAGCACAAAACAGTCATGGCCCCACTTTCAAGCAGGACGCCTGCCGGCCCATAGCCGCCTGCCACCCCCCCTTGCTGTCTGCGTTGTCTTCACTGCTGGCAGGCTTCTGTGTGCACAGGCCAGTCTATGCCAAGGAAACGAGGTGCTTGCTCGCCCCTTGCTAGGAGCTCCTCCTAACGCATTGTGGACCGGGGCACACACGCCCCTAGACCAGAAGCCTGCAAGGCAGCTGCAGCTTCGCAATCCACAAAGGCCTGCAGCACTTGGCAGAGAGCCTTCTGCTATGGATATCTTTCCCATCCAAAGCCTTGGAGGAGTTCATGGATGCTCGGCCCTGCAGCGTTTTCCATCGGAGAGCACTGGGTGCCCAAAGCCTCCTCTGTGGTTTCTGAGAACCTTCCAAAACACATGACCTTGGTACCCACTCTGTTGCCGGAGGGTAGTCCTAAGCAGAACTCTCGAAGCTTTTGGAGCCAGCGTGCCTCCTGCTTGGAAAGCTCCTCAGGAACTCATTTGGAGAGAGGCTTCTCCTCCCATGCTTGTCAGCCAACAGATGGTGCCAGCGCTCCACCAAAAAACTCTCTGCTTTGCCTTCAGCCATGGATAGCCTAGCTGAACTCTCTCTGCCTCAAGTAGATACTGCAGGGTTCTTCCAGCCTACAGAAAGCAGAGTGCTTTTGCCTGAGCACTGCTATG
Source organism: Hippopotamus amphibius kiboko (assembly GCF_030028045.1). NCBI lineage: Eukaryota > Metazoa > Chordata > Mammalia > Artiodactyla > Hippopotamidae > Hippopotamus > Hippopotamus amphibius. The sequence goes on along the minus strand of NC_080187.1, from coordinate 121,359,551 downwards.
CCATGGCAGCTCCCTGAAGGCCTCCTAGGGCCTTCTGTCCCCTAACACAGTCGTGCCATTCATCCCATGCGGGGAGCAAAGTTCACCCTTGGCAGGGCTCAGGGTGCAGCCTGTGTGTGGTTTCATGGCTGGGAAAGGGCAGATCCACAAGCTGGGGGCCCACTTGTGAATGGGACCTGGTGGGCAGAGCCGGCATTCCCTGGCTGGGATGCAGGAGATCTGGGGCCTTCAAGCTGCATGCACATCCCCTCTCTGGCAGCCGCTCTTGCTTCTTCTCTGCTGCCAAGCCTCTCACACCACACGTGCGTCTCATTGCACGGAGCATGCTGCTTGCCCTTCTTCACAAGGACCTCAACTCACAAGCCTCATTTCCTCGAAGGGGAGTGACAATTGACCCAGAGCCTCCAGAGGAGCTGAAGTCTCTCCAGCCACCAAGGGAAGCAGCCGAATTGATGACAGCCTGCTGCATGGAGGGCTTCGATGGGAGAGTGCCATGCATCCCTGGCGGCGACTCTCTCTCACAGTGCTTTCCATGGGGAAACCCTGTGTGTGCCAAGTGTCTCCTGTGTGCAGAAAATCTCTCCCCAGGGCCAGAGGTGCAGGGAACCGTCTTTGTACCCAGAGCAATGTTCTAGGCAGGCCTCCCATGCTGGGTGAGCCTCCACTTCCCCAACTGTCCAACTGCCTCAGGAACACACTTCTAGTGAGTGTGGGTCTGACAGGCAGGGCAGATCGAGTGAGGCTCATGGATTGCAGGCAAAAGCCACTGCGCTGACCATTCCCCCTGGAAGTCGCAGCTGAAGGCTCTCTGCACCAGGCCCTAGCTGGAATGAGCCTGCAGCCTGGCCTCCAGTCCCAGGCTTGCCCTGGGCCCTGCTAGGATGGGACCCATCCCAGCCTCAGCACGGCCTCCCTAGGGCCTGTGCAGGCCTAGGCCACTGCCAGCCAGCAGGACCTCGATGGATTACCATTCATTCGAGGAGGCCCCAGGGTGTTGCCTGTGTTTCTCTTGCCCTGCTGGGACGCTGCAGGTCCAGAGGCTGTGTGTGCACGTGGCCACTGGGGCCTGAGCATAAAACAGTCATGACCCCACTTGCAAGCAGGATGCCTGCTGGCCCTTAGCTGCCTGAAACCTCCGCTTGCTGTCTGCGCTGTCTTCACTGCTGACAGGCCTGGGTGTGCACAGGCAAGTCTAGGCCAAGGAAACTGGGTGCTTGCATGCCGCTTGCTAGGAGGTCCTCCTAATGCATTCTGGTCTGGGGCACACACGCCCCTGGACCAGAAGCCTGCAAGGCAGCTGCAGCTTCACCATCCACAAAGTCCTGCAGCACTTGGCAGGGAGCCTTCTGCTATGCACAGCTTTCCCACTCCAAAGCCTTGCAGGAGTTCATGGATGCTCGGGCCTGCAGTGTTTTCCATCGGAGAGCTCTGGGTGCCCAAAACCTCCCCTGTGGCTTCCGAGCACCCTCCAACCCACATGCCCTTGGCACCCAGTCTGTTGCCGCAGGGTAGTCCTAAGCAAGACTCTCTAAGCTTTTGGAGCCAGCGTGCCTCCTGCTTGGAAAGCTCCTCAGGAACTCATTTGGAGCGAGGCTTCTGCTCCCATGCTTGTCGGCCAGCAGATGGTGCCAGTGCTCCACCAAAAAACTCTCTGCTTTGCCTTCAGCCAGGGTTCGCCTAGCTGAGCTCTCCTTGCCTCAAGCAGAAACTCCAGTGTGCATCCAGCCTACAGAAAGCAGAGTGCCTTTGCCTGAGCACTGCTATGTTGTGGCAGGTCCCCGAAGGCCTCCTAGGGCCTTCTCTCCCCTGACACAGTCATGCCATTCAGCCCACCTGGCGAGCAATGGTCCACCTTGACAGGGCACACGGTGCAGCCTGGGTGTAGTTTCATGGTTGGGAAAGGGCAGATCCGGAAGCTGGGTGCCCACATGTGAATGGGGCCTGATGGGCCGAGCTGTCATTCCCTGCTTGCGAAGCAGGAGCTCTGGGGCCTGCAAGCTGCGTGCACATCCCCTCCCTGGCTGCCCTCTTGCTTCTCCTCTGCTGCCAAGCCTCTCTCCCCACACGTGGGTCTCATCGAAAGGAGCAGGATGCTTGCCATTCTTTGCAAGGAGCTCATCCCACAAGCCTCATTTCCTTGGAGGGGTCTGCGAAATGCTCCAGAGCCTCCAGAGGAGCTGCAGACTCTCCAAACAACAAGGGCAGCAGCCGAGTCTATGACAGCCTGCTGCATGGAGGGCTTCGATGGGAGAGTGCCATGCAACCCTGGCGGCGACTCTCTCTCACAGTGCTTTCCATGGGGAAACACTGTGTGTGCCAAGTGTCTCCTGTGTGCAGAAAATCTCTCCCCAGCACCAGAAGTGCAGGGAATCCTCTTTGGACACAGAGCAATGTTCTAGGAAGGCCTCCCATGGTGCGTGAGCCTCCACTTCCCCAACTGTCCAACTGCCTCAGGAACACATTTCTAGGGAGTGTGGGTCGCACAGGCAGGGCGGCTCGAGTGAGGAACGTGGATTGCAGGCAAAAGCCACTGCGCTGACCATTCCCCCTGGAAGTCGCAGCTGAAGGCTCTCTGCACCAGGCCCTAGCTGGAATGAGCCTGCAGCCTGGCCTCCAGTCCCAGGCTTGCCCTGGGCCCTGCTTGGCCAGGACCCATCCCAGCCTCAGCACGGCCACCCTAGGGCCTGTGCAGGCCTAGGCCACTGCCAGCCAGGAGGACCTCGTTGGAGCGCTGTTCATTCGAGAAGGACCCAGGGTGTTGCCTGTGTGTCTCTTGTACTGCTGGGACGCTGCAGGTCCAGAGGCTGTGTGTGCACGTGGCCACTGGGGCCTGAGCACAAAACAGTCATGGCCCCACTTTCAAGCAGGACGCCTGCCGGCCCATAGCCGCCTGCCACCCCCCCTTGCTGTCTGCGTTGTCTTCACTGCTGGCAGGCTTCTGTGTGCACAGGCCAGTCTATGCCAAGGAAACGAGGTGCTTGCTCGCCCCTTGCTAGGAGCTCCTCCTAACGCATTGTGGACCGGGGCACACACGCCCCTAGACCAGAAGCCTGCAAGGCAGCTGCAGCTTCGCAATCCACAAAGGCCTGCAGCACTTGGCAGAGAGCCTTCTGCTATGGATATCTTTCCCATCCAAAGCCTTGGAGGAGTTCATGGATGCTCGGCCCTGCAGCGTTTTCCATCGGAGAGCACTGGGTGCCCAAAGCCTCCTCTGTGGTTTCTGAGAACCTTCCAAAACACATGACCTTGGTACCCACTCTGTTGCCGGAGGGTAGTCCTAAGCAGAACTCTCGAAGCTTTTGGAGCCAGCGTGCCTCCTGCTTGGAAAGCTCCTCAGGAACTCATTTGGAGAGAGGCTTCTCCTCCCATGCTTGTCGGCCAACAGATGGTGCCAGCGCTCCACCAAAAAACTCTCTGCTTTGCCTTCAGCCATGGATAGCCTAGCTGAACTCTCTCTGCCTCAAGTAGATACTGCAGGGTTCTTCCAGCCTACAGAAAGCAGAGTGCTTTTGCCTGAGCACTGCTATGCCATGGCAGCTCCCTGAAGGCCTCCTAGGGCCTTCTGTCCCCTAACACAGTCGTGCCATTCATCCCATGCGGGGAGCAAAGTTCACCCTTGGCAGGGCTCAGGGTGCAGCCTGTGTGTGGTTTCATGGCTGGGAAAGGGCAGATCCACAAGCTGGGGGCCCACTTGTGAATGGGACCTGGTGGGCAGAGCCGGCATTCCCTGGCTGGGATGCAGGAGATCTGGGGCCTTCAAGCTGCATGCACATCCCCTCTCTGGCAGCCGCTCTTGCTTCTTCTCTGCTGCCAAGCCTCTCACACCACACGTGCGTCTCATTGCACGGAGCATGCTGCTTGCCCTTCTTCACAAGGACCTCAACTCACAAGCCTCATTTCCTCGAAGGGGAGTGACAATTGACCCAGAGCCTCCAGAGGAGCTGAAGTCTCTCCAGCCACCAAGGGAAGCAGCCGAATTGATGACAGCCTGCTGCATGGAGGGCTTCGATGGGAGAGTGCCATGCATCCCTGGCGGCGACTCTCTCTCACAGTGCTTTCCATGGGGAAACCCTGTGTGTGCCAAGTGTCTCCTGTGTGCAGAAAATCTCTCCCCAGGGCCAGAGGTGCAGGGAACCATCTTTGTACCCAGAGCAATGTTCTAGGCAGGCCTCCCATGCTGGGTGAGCCTCCACTTCCCCAACTGTCCAACTGCCTCAGGAACACACTTCTAGGGAGTGTGGGTCTGACAGGCAGGGCAGATCGAGTGAGGCTCATGGATTGCAGGCAAAAGCCACTGCGCTGACCATTCCCCCTGGAAGTCGCAGCTGAAGGCTCTCTGCACCAGGCCCTAGCTGGAATGAGCCTGCAGCCTGGCCTCCAGTCCCAGGCTTGCCCTGGGCCCTGCTAGGATGGGACCCATCCCAGCCTCAGCACAGCCTCCCTAGGGCCTGTGCAGGCCTAGGCCACTGCCAGCCAGCAGGACCTCGATGGATTACCATTCATTCGAGGAGGCCCCAGGGTGTTGCCTGTGTGTCTCTTGCCCTGCTGGGACGCTGCAGGTCCAGAGGCTGTGTGTGCACGTGGCCACTGGGGCCTGAGCACAAAACAGTCATGACCCCACTTGCAAGCAGGATGCCTGCTGGCCCTTAGCTGCCTGAAACCTCCGCTTGCTGTCTGCGCTGTCTTCACTGCTGACAGGCCTGGGTGTGCACAGGCAAGTCTAGGCCAAGGAAACTGGGTGCTTGCATGCCGCTTGCTAGGAGGTCCTCCTAATGCATTCTGGTCTGGGGCACACACGGCCCTGGACCAGAAGCCTGCAAGGCAGCTGCAGCTTCACCATCCACAAAGTCCTGCAGCACTTGGCAGGGAGCCTTCTGCTATGCACAGCTTTCCCACTCCAAAGCCTTGCAGGAGTTCATGGATGCTCGGGCCTGCAGTGTTTTCCATCGGAGAGCTCTGGGTGCCCAAAACCTCCCCTGTGGCTTCCGAGCACCCTCCAACCCACATGCCCTTGGCACCCAGTCTGTTGCCGCAGGGTAGTCCTAAGCAAGACTCTCTAAGCTTTTGGAGCCAGCGTGCCTCCTGCTTGGAAAGCTCCTCAGGAACTCATTTGGAGCGAGGCTTCTGCTCCCATGCTTGTCGGCCAGCAGATGGTGCCAGCGCTCCACCAAAAAACTCTCTGCTTTGCCTTCAGCCAGGGTTCGCCTAGCTGAGCTCTCCTTGCCTCAAGCAGAAACTCCAGTGTGCATCCAGCCTACAGAAAGCAGAGTGCCTTTGCCTGAGCACTGCTATGTTGTGGCAGGTCCCCGAAGGCCTCCTAGGGCCTTCTCTCCCCTGACACAGTCGTGCCATTCAGCCCACCTGGCGAGCAATGGTCCACCTTGACAGGGCACACGGTGCAGCCTGGGTGTAGTTTCATGGTTGGGAAAGGGCAGATCCGGAAGCTGGGTGCCCACATGTGAATGGGGCCTGATGGGCCGAGCTGTCATTCCCTGCTTGCGAAGCAGGAGCTCTGGGGCCTGCAAGCTGCATGCACATCCCCTCCCTGGCTGCCCTCTTGCTTCTCCTCTGCTGCCAAGCCTCTCTCCCCACACGTGTGTCTCATCGAAAGGAGCAGGATGCTTGCCATTCTTTGCAAGGAGCTCATCCCACAAGCCTCATTTCCTTGGAGGGGTCTGCGAAATGCTCCAGAGCCTCCAGAGGAGCTGCAGACTCTCCAAACAACAAGGGCAGCAGCCGAGTCTATGACAGCCTGCTGCATGGAGGGCTTCGATGGGAGAGTGCCATGCAACCCTGGCGGCGACTCTCTCTCACAGTGCTTTCCATGGGGAAACATTGTGTGTGCCAAGTGTCTCCTGTGTGCAGAAAATCTCTCCCCAGCACCAGAAGTGCAGGGAATGCTCTTTGGACACAGAGCAATGTTCTAGGAAGGCCTCCCATGGTGCGTGAGCCTCCACTTCCCCAACTGTCCAACTGCCTCAGGAACACATTTCTAGGGAGTGTGGGTCGCACAGGCAGGGCGGCTCGAGTGAGGAACGTGGATTGCAGGCAAAAGCCACTGCGCTGACCATTCCCCCTGGAAGTCGCAGCTGAAGGCTCTCTGCACCAGGCCCTAGCTGGAATGAGCCTGCAGCCTGGCCTCCAGTCCCAGGCTTGCCCTGGGCCCTGCTTGGTCAGGACCCATCCCAGCCTCAGCACGGCCACCCTAGGGCCTGTGCAGGCCTAGGCCACTGCCAGCCAGGAGGACCTCGTTGGAGCGCTGTTCATTCGAGAAGGACCCAGGGTGTTGCCTGTGTGTCTCTTGCACTGCTGGGACGCTGCAGGTCCAGAGGCTGTGTGTGCACGTGGCCACTGGGGCCTGAGCACAAAACAGTCATGGCCCCACTTTCAAGCAGGACGCCTGCCGGCCCATAGCCGCCTGCCACCCCCCCTTGCTGTCTGCGTTGTCTTCACTGCTGGCAGGCTTCTGTGTGCACAGGCCAGTCTATGCCAAGGAAACGAGGTGCTTGCTCGCCCCTTGCTAGGAGCTCCTCCTAACGCATTGTGGACCGGGGCACACACGCCCCTAGACCAGAAGCCTGCAAGGCAGCTGCAGCTTCGCAATCCACAAAGGCCTGCAGCACTTGGCAGAGAGCCTTCTGCTATGGATATCTTTCCCATCCAAAGCCTTGGAGGAGTTCATGGATGCTCGGCCCTGCAGCGTTTTCCATCGGAGAGCACTGGGTGCCCAAAGCCTCCTCTGTGGTTTCTGAGAACCTTCCAAAACACATGACCTTGGTACCCACTCTGTTGCCGGAGGGTAGTCCTAAGCAGAACTCTCGAAGCTTTTGGAGCCAGCGTGCCTCCTGCTTGGAAAGCTCCTCAGGAACTCATTTGGAGAGAGGCTTCTCCTCCCATGCTTGTCGGCCAACAGATGGTGCCAGCGCTCCACCAAAAAACCCTCTGCTTTGCCTTCAGCCATGGATAGCCTAGCTGAACTCTCTCTGCCTCAAGTAGATACTGCAGGGTTCTTCCAGCCTACAGAAAGCAGAGTGCTTTTGCCTGAGCACTGCTATGCCATGGCAGCTCCCTGAAGGCCTCCTAGGGCCTTCTGTCCCCTAACACAGTCGTGCCATTCATCCCATGCGGGGAGCAAAGTTCACCCTTGGCAGGGCTCAGGGTGCAGCCTGTGTGTGGTTTCATGGCTGGGAAAGGGCAGATCCACAAGCTGGGGGCCCACTTGTGAATGGGACCTGGTGGGCAGAGCCGGCATTCCCTGGCTGGGATGCAGGAGATCTGGGGCCTTCAAGCTGCATGCACATCCCCTCTCTGGCAGCCGCTCTTGCTTCTTCTCTGCTGCCAAGCCTCTCACACCACACGTGCGTCTCATTGCACGGAGCATGCTGCTTGCCCTTCTTCACAAGGACCTCAACTCACAAGCCTCATTTCCTCGAAGGGGAGTGACAATTGACCCAGAGCCTCCAGAGGAGCTGAAGTCTCTCCAGCCACCAAGGGAAGCAGCCGAATTGATGACAGCCTGCTGCATGGAGGGCTTCGATGGGAGAGTGCCATGCATCCCTGGCGGCGACTCTCTCTCACAGTGCTTTCCATGGGGAAACCCTGTGTGTGCCAAGTGTCTCCTGTGTGCAGAAAATCTCTCCCCAGGGCCAGAGGTGCAGGGAACCGTCTTTGTACCCAGAGCAATGTTCTAGGCAGGCCTCCCATGCTGGGTGAGCCTCCACTTCCCCAACTGTCCAACTGCCTCAGGAACACACTTCTAGGGAGTGTGGGTCTGACAGGCAGGGCAGATCGAGTGAGGCTCATGGATTGCAGGCAAAAGCCACTGCGCTGACCATTCCCCCTGGAAGTCGCAGCTGAAGGCTCTCTGCACCAGGCCCTAGCTGGAATGAGCCTGCAGCCTGGCCTCCAGTCCCAGGCTTGCCCTGGGTCCTGCTAGGATTGGACCCATCCCAGCCTCAGCACAGCCTCCCTAGGGCCTGTGCAGGCCTAGGCCACTGCCAGCCAGCAGGACCTCGATGGATTACCATTCATTCGAGGAGGCCCCAGGGTGTTGCCTGTGTGTCTCTTGCCCTGCTGGGACGCTGCAGGTCCAGAGGCTGTGTGTGCACGTGGCCACTGGGGCCTGAGCACAAAACAGTCATGACCCCACTTGCAAGCAGGATGCCTGCTGGCCCTTAGCTGCCTGAAACCTCCGCTTGCTGTCTGCGCTGTCTTCACTGCTGACAGGCCTGGGTGTGCACAGGCAAGTCTAGGCCAAGGAAACTGGGTGCTTGCATGCCGCTTGCTAGGAGGTCCTCCTAATGCATTCTGGTCTGGGGCACACACGGCCCTGGACCAGAAGCCTGCAAGGCAGCTGCAGCTTCACCATCCACAAAGTCCTGCAGCACTTGGCAGGGAGCCTTCTGCTATGCACAGCTTTCCCACTCCAAAGCCTTGCAGGAGTTCATGGATGCTCGGGCCTGCAGTGTTTTCCATCGGAGAGCTCTGGGTGCCCAAAACCTCCCCTGTGGCTTCCGAGCACCCTCCAGCCCCCATGCCCTTGGCACCCAGTCTGTTGCTGCAGGGTAGTCCTAAGCAAGACTCTCTAAGCTTTTGGAGCCAGCGTGCCTCCTGCTTGGAAAGCTCCTCAGGAACTCATTTGGAGCGAGGCTTCTGCTCCCATGCTTGTCGGCCAGCAGATGGTGCCAGCGCTCCACCAAAAAACTCTCTGCTTTGCCTTCAGCCAGGGTTCGCCTAGCTGAGCTCTCCTTGCCTCAAGCAGAAACTCCAGTGTGCATCCAGCCTACAGAAAGCAGAGTGCCTTTTCCTGAGCCTGCTATGTTGTGGCAGGTCCCCGAAGGCCTCCTAGGGCCTTCTCTCCCCTGACACAGTCGTGCCATTCAGCCCACCTGGCGAGCAATGGTCCACCTTGACAGGGCACACGGTGCAGCCTGGGTGTAGTTTCATGGTTGGGAAAGGGCAGATCCGGAAGCTGGGTGCCCACATGTGAATGGGGCCTGATGGGCCGAGCTGTCATTCCCTGCTTGCGAAGCAGGAGCTCTGGGGCCTGCAAGCTGCATGCACATCCCCTCCCTGGCTGCCCTCTTGCTTCTCCTCTGCTGCCAAGCCTCTCTCCCCACACGTGTGTCTCATCGAAAGGAGCAGGATGCTTGCCATTCTTTGCAAGGAGCTCATCCCACAAGCCTCATTTCCTTGGAGGGGTCTGCGAAATGCTCCAGAGCCTCCAGAGGAGCTGCAGACTCTCCAAACAACAAGGGCAGCAGCCGAGTCTATGACAGCCTGCTGCATGGAGGGCTTCGATGGGAGAGTGCCATGCAACCCTGGCGGCGACTCTCTCTCACAGTGCTTTCCATGGGGAAACATTGTGTGTGCCAAGTGTCTCCTGTGTGCAGAAAATCTCTCCCCAGCACCAGAAGTGCAGGGAATGCTCTTTGGACACAGAGCAATGTTCTAGGAAGGCCTCCCATGGTGCGTGAGCCTCCACTTCCCCAACTGTCCAACTGCCTCAGGAACACATTTCTAGGGAGTGTGGGTCGCACAGGCAGGGCGGCTCGAGTGAGGAACGTGGATTGCAGGCAAAAGACACTGCGCTGACCATTCCCCCTGGAAGTCGCAGCTGAAGGCTCTCTGCACCAGGCCCTAGCTGGAATGAGCCTGCAGCCTGGCCTCCAGTCCCAGGCTTGCCCTGGGTCCTGCTTGGTCAGGACCCATCCCAGCCTCAGCACGGCCACCCTAGGGCCTGTGCAGGCCTAGGCCACTGCCAGCCAGGAGGACCTCGTTGGAGCGCTGTTCATTCGAGAAGGACCCAGGGTGTTGCCTGTGTGTCTCTTGCACTGCTGGGACGCTGCAGGTCCAGAGGCTGTGTGTGCACGTGGCCACTGGGGCCTGAGCACAAAACAGTCATGGCCCCACTTTCAAGCAGGACGCCTGCTGGCCCATAGCCACCTGCCACCCCCCCTTGCTGTCTGCATTGTCTTCACTGCTGGCAGGCTTCTGTGTGCACAGGCCAGTCTATGCCAAGGAAACGAGGTGCTTGCTCGCCCCTTGCTAGGAGCTCCTCCTAACGCATTGTGGACCGGGGCACACACGCCCCTAGACCAGAAGCCTGCAAGGCAGCTGCAGCTTCGCAATCCACAAAGGCCTGCAGCACTTGGCAGAGAGCCTTCTGCTATGGATATCTTTCCCATCCAAAGCCTTGGAGGAGTTCATGGATGCTCGGGCCTGCAGCGTTTTCCATCGGAGAGCACTGGGTGCCCAAAGCCTCCCCTGTGGTTTCTGAGAACCTTCCAAAACACATGACCTTGGTACCCACTCTGTTGCCAGAGGGTAGTCCTAAGCAGAACTCTCGAAGCTTTTGGAGCCAGCGTGCCTCCTGCTTGGAAAGCTCTTCAGGAACTCATTTAGAGAGAGGCTTCTCCTCCCATGCTTGTCGGCCAACAGATGGTGCCAGCGCTCCACCAAAAAACTCTCTGCTTTGCCTTCAGCCATGGATAGCCTAGCTGAACTCTCTCTGCCTCAAGTAGATACTGCAGGGTTCTTCCAGCCTACAGAAAGCAGAGTGCTTTTGCCTGAGCACTGCTATGCCATGGCAGCTCCCTGAAGGCCTCCTAGGGCCTTCTGTCCCCTAACACAGTCGTGCCATTCATCCCATGCGGGGAGCAAAGTTCACCCTTGGCAGGGCTCAGGGTGCAGCCTGTGTGTGGTTTCATGGCTGGGAAAGGGCAGATCCACAAGCTGGGGGCCCACTTGTGAATGGGACCTGGTGGGCAGAGCCGGCATTCCCTGGCTGGGATGCAGGAGATCTGGGGCCTTCAAGCTGCATGCACATCCCCTCTCTGGCTGCCCCTCTTGCTTCTTCTCTGCTGCCAAGCCTCTCACACCACACGTGCGTCTCATTGCACGGAGCATGCTGCTTGCCCTTCTTCACAAGGACCTCAACTCACAAGCCTCATTTCCTCGAAGGGGAGTGACAATTGACCCAGAGCCTCCAGAGGAGCTGAAGTCTCTCCAGCCACCAAGGGAAGCAGCCGAATTGATGACAGCCTGCTGCATGGAGGGCTTCGATGGGAGAGTGCCATGCATCCCTGGCGGCGACTCTCTCTCACAGTGCTTTCCATGGGGAAACCCTGTGTGTGCCAAGTGTCTCCTGTGTGCAGAAAATCTCTCCCCAGGGCCAGAGGTGCAGGGAACCGTCTTTGTACCCAGAGCAATGTTCTAGGCAGGCCTCCCATGCTGGGTGAGCCTCCACTTCCCCAACTGTCCAACTGCCTCAGGAACACACTTCTAGGGAGTGTGGGTCTGACAGGCAGGGCAGATCGAGTGAGGCTCATGGATTGCAGGCAAAAGCCACTGCGCTGACCATTCCCCCTGGAAGTCGCAGCTGAAGGCTCTCTGCACCAGGCCCTAGCTGGAATGAGCCTGCAGCCTGGCCTCCAGTCCCAGGCTTGCCCTGGGCCCTGCTAGGATGGGACCCATCCCAGCCTCAGCACAGCCTCCCTAGGGCCTGTGCAGGCCTAGGCCACTGCCAGCCAGCAGGACCTCGATGGATTACCATTCATTCGAGGAGGCCCCAGGGTGTTGCCTGTGTGTCTCTTGCCCTGCTGGGACGCTGCAGGTCCAGAGGCTGTGTGTGCACGTGGCCACTGGGGCCTGAGCACAAAACAGTCATGACCCCACTTGCAAGCAGGATGCCTGCTGGCCCTTAGCTGCCTGAAACCTCCCCTTGCTGTCTGCGCTGTCTTCACTGCTGACAGGCCTGGGTGTGCACAGGCAAGTCTAGGCCAAGGAAACTGGGTGCTTGCATGCCGCTTGCTAGGAGGTCCTCCTAATGCATTCTGGTCTGGGGCACACACGGCCCTGGACCAGAAGCCTGCAAGGCAGCTGCAGCTTCACCATCCACAAAGTCCTGCAGCACTTGGCAGGGAGCCTTCTGCTATGCACAGCTTTCCCACTCCAAAGCCTTGCAGGAGTTCATGGATGCTCGGGCCTGCAGTGTTTTCCATCGGAGAGCTCTGGGTGCCCAAAACCTCCCCTGTGGCTTCCGAGCACCCTCCAACCCACATGCCCTTGGCACCCAGTCTGTTGCCGCAGGGTAGTCCTAAGCAAGACTCTCTAAGCTTTTGGAGCCAGCGTGCCTCCTGCTTGGAAAGCTCCTCAGGAACTCATTTGGAGCGAGGCTTCTGCTCCCATGCTTGTCGGCCAGCAGATGGTGCCAGCGCTCCACCAAAAAACTCTCTGCTTTGCCTTCAGCCAGGGTTCGCCTAGCTGAGCTCTCCTTGCCTCAAGCAGAAACTCCAGTGTGCATCCAGCCTACAGAAAGCAGAGTGCCTTTGCCTGAGCACTGCTATGTTGTGGCAGGTCCCCGAAGGCCTCCTAGGGCCTTCTCTCCCCTGACACAGTCGTGCCATTCAGCCCACCTGGCGAGCAATGGTCCACCTTGACAGGGCACACGGTGCAGCCTGGGTGTAGTTTCATGGTTGGGAAAGGGCAGATCCGGAAGCTGGGTGCCCACATGTGAATGGGGCCTGATGGGCCGAGCTGTCATTCCCTGCTTGCGAAGCAGGAGCTCTGGGGCCTGCAAGCTGCGTGCACATCCCCTCCCTGGCTGCCCTCTTGCTTCTCCTCTGCTGCCAAGCCTCTCTCCCCACACGTGTGTCTCATCGAAAGGAGCAGGATGCTTGCCATTCTTTGCAAGGAGCTCATCCCACAAGCCTCATTTCCTTGGAGGGGTCTGCGAAATGCTCCAGAGCCTCCAGAGGAGCTGCAGACTCTCCAAACAACAAGGGCAGCAGCCGAGTCTATGACAGCCTGCTGCATGGAGGGCTTCGATGGGAGAGTGCCATGCAACCCTGGCGGCGACTCTCTCTCACAGTGCTTTCCATGGGGAAACATTGTGTGTGCCAAGTGTCTCCTGTGTGCAGAAAATCTCTCCCCAGCACCAGAAGTGCAGGGAATCCTCTTTGGACACAGAGCAATGTTCTAGGAAGGCCTCCCATGGTGCGTGAGCCTCCACTTCCCCAACTGTCCAACTGCCTCAGGAACACATTTCTAGGGAGTGTGGGTCGCACAGGCAGGGCGGCTCGAGTGAGGAACGTGGATTGCAGGCAAAAGCCACTGCGCTGACCATTCCCCCTGGAAGTCGCAGCTGAAGGCTCTCTGCACCATGCCCTAGCTGGAATGAGCCTGCAGCCTGGCCTCCAGTCCCAGGCTTGCCCTGGGACCTGCTTGGTCAGGACCCATCCCAGCCTCAGCACGGCCACCCTAGGGCCTGTGCAGGCCTAGGCCACTGCCAGCCAGGAGGACCTCGTTGGAGCGCTGTTCATTCGAGAAGGACCCAGGGTGTTGGCCTGTGTGTCTCTTGCACTGCTGGGGCGCTGCAGGTCCAGAGGCTGTGTGTGCACGTGGCCACTGGGGCCTGAGCAGAAAACAGTCATGGCCCCACTTTCAAGCAGGACGCCTGCTGGCCCATAGCCGCCTGCCACCCCCCTTGCTGTCTGCGTTGTCTTCACTGCTGGCAGGCTGCTGTGTGCACAAGCCAGTCTATGCCAAGGAAACGAGGTGCTTGCTCGCCCCTTGCTAGGAGCTCCTCCTAACGCATTGTGGACCGGGGCACACACGCCCCTAGACCAGAAGCCTGCAAAGCAGCTGCAGCTTCGCAATGCACAAAGGCCTGCAGCACTTGGCAGAGAGCCTTCTGCTATGGATATCTTTTCCATCCAAGGCCTTGGAGGAGTTCACGGATGCTCGGCCCTGCAGCGTTTTCCATCGGAGAGCACTGGGTGCCCAAAGCCTCCCCTGTGGTTTCTGAGAACCTTCCAAAACACATGACCTTGGTACCCACTCTGTTGCCGGAGGGTAGTCCTAAGCAGAACTCTCGAAGCTTTTGGAGCCAGCGTGCCTCCTGCTTGGAAAGCTCCTCAGGAACTCATTTGGAGAGAGGCTTCTCCTCCCATGCTTGTCGGCCAACAGATGGTGCCAGCGCTCCACCAAAAAACTCTCTGCTTTGCCTTCAGCCATGGATAGCCTAGCTGAACTCTCTCTGCCTCAAGTAGATACTGCAGGGTTCTTCCAGCCTACAGGAAGCAGAGTGCTTTTGCCTGAGCACTGCTATGCCATGGCAGCTCCCTGAAGGCCTCCTAGGGCCTTCTGTCCCCTAACACACTCGTGCCATTCATCCCATGCGGGGAGCAAAGTTCACCCTTGGCAGGGCTCAGGGTGCAGCCTGTGTGTGGTTTCATGGCTGGGAAAGGGCAGATCCACAAGCTGGGGGCCCACTTGTGAATGGGACCTGGTGGGCAGAGCCGGCATTCCCTGGCTGGGATGCAGGAGATCTGGGGCCTTCAAGCTGCATGCACATCCCCTCTCTGGCAGCCGCTCTTGCTTCTTCTCTGCTGCCAAGCCTCTCACACCACACGTGCGTCTCATTGCACGGAGCATGCTGCTTGCCCTTCTTCACAAGGACCTCAACTCACAAGCCTCATTTCCTCGAAGGGGAGTGACAATTGACCCAGAGCCTCCAGAGGAGCTGAAGTCTCTCCAGCCACCAAGGGAAGCAGCCGAATTGATGACAGCCTGCTGCATGGAGGGCTTCGATGGGAGAGTGCCATGCATCCCTGGCGGCGACTCTCTCTCACAGTGCTTTCCATGGGGAAACCCTGTGTGTGCCAAGTGTCTCCTGTGTGCAGAAAATCTCTCCCCAGGGCCAGAGGTGCAGGGAACCGTCTTTGTACCCAGAGCAATGTTCTAGGCAGGCCTCCCATGCTGGGTGAGCCTCCACTTCCCCAACTGTCCAACTGCCTCAGGAACACACTTCTAGGGAGTGTGGGTCTGACAGGCAGGGCAGATCGAGTGAGGCTCATGGATTGCAGGCAAAAGCCACTGCGCTGACCATTCCCCCTGGAAGTCGCAGCTGAAGGCTCTCTGCACCAGGCCCTAGCTGGAATGAGCCTGCAGCCTGGCCTCCAGTCCCAGGCTTGCCCTGGGCCCTGCTAGGATGGGACCCATCCCAGCCTCAGCACAGCCTCCCTAGGGCCTGTGCAGGCCTAGGCCACTGCCAGCCAGCAGGACCTCGATGGATTACCATTCATTCGAGGAGGCCCCAGGGTGTTGCCTGTGTGTCTCTTGCCCTGCTGGGACGCTGCAGGTCCAGAGGCTGTGTGTGCACGTGGCCACTGGGGCCTGAGCACAAAACAGTCATGACCCCACTTGCAAGCAGGATGCCTGCTGGCCCTTAGCTGCCTGAAACCTCCGCTTGCTGTCTGCGCTGTCTTCACTGCTGACAGGCCTGGGTGTGCACAGGCAAGTCTAGGCCAAGGAAACTGGGTGCTTGCATGCCGCTTGCTAGGAGGTCCTCCTAATGCATTCTGGTCTGGGGCACACACGGCCCTGGACCAGAAGCCTGCAAGGCAGCTGCAGCTTCACCATCCACAAAGTCCTGCAGCACTTGGCAGGGAGCCTTCTGCTATGCACAGCTTTCCCACTCCAAAGCCTTGCAGGAGTTCATGGATGCTCGGGCCTGCAGTGTTTTCCATCGGAGAGCTCTGGGTGCCCAAAACCTCCCCTGTGGCTTCCGAGCACCCTCCAACCCACATGCCCTTGGCACCCAGTCTGTTGCCGCAGGGTAGTCCTAAGCAAGACTCTCTAAGCTTTTGGAGCCAGCGTGCCTCCTGCTTGGAAAGCTCCTCAGGAACTCATTTGGAGCGAGGCTTCTGCTCCCATGCTTGTCGGCCAGCAGATGGTGCCAGCGCTCCACCAAAAAACTCTCTGCTTTGCCTTCAGCCAGGGTTCGCCTAGCTGAGCTCTCCTTGCCTCAAGCAGAAACTCCAGTGTGCATCCAGCCTACAGAAAGCAGAGTGCCTTTGCCTGAGCACTGCTATGTTGTGGCAGGTCCCCGAAGGCCTCCTAGGGCCTTCTCTCCCCTGACACAGTCGTGCCATTCAGCCCACCTGGCGAGCAATGGTCCACCTTGACAGGGCACACGGTGCAGCCTGGGTGTAGTTTCATGGTTGGGAAAGGGCAGATCCGGAAGCTGGGTGCCCACATGTGAATGGGGCCTGATGGGCCGAGCTGTCATTCCCTGCTTGCGAAGCAGGAGCTCTTGGGCCTGCAAGCTGCATGCACATCCCCTCCCTGGCTGCCCTCTTGCTTCTCCTCTGCTGCCAAGCCTCTCTCCCCACACGTGTGTCTCATCGAAAGGAGCAGGATGCTTGCCATTCTTTGCAAGGAGCTCATCCCACAAGCCTCATTTCCTTGGAGGGGTCTGCGAAATGCTCCAGAGCCTCCAGAGGAGCTGCAGACTCTCCAAACAACAAGGGCAGCAGCCGAGTCTATGACAGCCTGCTGCATGGAGGGCTTCGATGGGAGAGTGCCATGCAACCCTGGCGGCGACTCTCTCTCACAGTGCTTTCCATGGGGAAACATTGTGTGTGCCAAGTGTCTCCTGTGTGCAGAAAATCTCTCCCCAGCACCAGAAGTGCAGGGAATGCTCTTTGGACACAGAGCAATGTTCTAGGAAGGCCTCCCATGGTGCGTGAGCCTCCACTTCCCCAACTGTCCAACTGCCTCAGGAACACATTTCTAGGGAGTGTGGGTCGCACAGGCAGGGCGGCTCGAGTGAGGAACGTGGATTGCAGGCAAAAGCCACTGCGCTGACCATTCCCCCTGGAAGTCGCAGCTGAAGGCTCTCTGCACCAGGCCCTAGCTGGAATGAGCCTGCAGCCTGGCCTCCAGTCCCAGGCTTGCCCTGGGCCCTGCTTGGTCAGGACCCATCCCAGCCTCAGCACGGCCACCCTAGGGCCTGTGCAGGCCTAGGCCACTGCCAGCCAGGAGGACCTCGTTGGAGCGCTGTTCATTCGAGAAGGACCCAGGGTGTTGCCTGTGTGTCTCTTGCACTGCTGGGACGCTGCAGGTCCAGAGTCTGTGTGTGCACGTGGCCACTGGGGCCTGAGCACAAAACAGTCATGGCCCCACTTTCAAGCAGGACGCCTGCCGGCCCATAGCCGCCTGCCACCCCCCCTTGCTGTCTGCGTTGTCTTCACTGCTGGCAGGCTTCTGTGTGCACAGGCCAGTCTATGCCAAGGAAACGAGGTGCTTGCTCTCCCCTTGCTAGGAGCTCCTCCTAACGCATTGTGGACCGGGGCACACACGCCCCTAGACCAGAAGCCTGCAAGGCAGCTGCAGCTTCGCAATCCACAAAGGCCTGCAGCACTTGGCAGAGAGCCTTCTGCTATGGATATCTTTCCCATCCAAAGCCTTGGAGGAGTTCATGGATGCTCGGCCCTGCAGCGTTTTCCATCGGAGAGCACTGGGTGCCCAAAGCCTCCTCTGTGGTTTCTGAGAACCTTCCAAAACACATGACCTTGGTACCCACTCTGTTGCCGGAGGGTAGTCCTAAGCAGAACTCTCGAAGCTTTTGGAGCCAGCGTGCCTCCTGCTTGGAAAGCTCCTCAGGAACTCATTTGGAGAGAGGCTTCTCCTCCCATGCTTGTCGGCCAACAGATGGTGCCAGCGCTCCACCAAAAAACCCTCTGCTTTGCCTTCAGCCATGGATAGCCTAGCTGAACTCTCTTTGCCTCAAGTAGATACTGCAGGGTTCTTCCAGCCTACAGAAAGCAGAGTGCTTTTGCCTGAGCACTGCTATGCCATGGCAGCTCCCTGAAGGCCTCCTAGGGCCTTCTGTCCCCTAACACAGTCGTGCCATTCATCCCATGCGGGGAGCAAAGTTCACCCTTGGCAGGGCTCAGGGTGCAGCCTGTGTGTGGTTTCATGGCTGGGAAAGGGCAGATCCACAAGCTGGGGGCCCACTTGTGAATGGGACCTGGTGGGCAGAGCCGGCATTCCCTGGCTGGGATGCAGGAGATCTGGGGCCTTCAAGCTGCATGCACATCCCCTCTCTGGCAGCCGCTCTTGCTTCTTCTCTGCTGCCAAGCCTCTCACACCACACGTGCGTCTCATTGCACGGAGCATGCTGCTTGCCCTTCTTCACAAGGACCTCAACTCACAAGCCTCATTTCCTCGAAGGGGAGTGACAATTGACCCAGAGCCTCCAGAGGAGCTGAAGTCTCTCCAGCCACCAAGGGAAGCAGCCGAATTGATGACAGCCTGCTGCATGGAGGGCTTTGATGGGAGAGTGCCATGCATCCCTGGCGGCGACTCTCTCTCACAGTGCTTTCCATGGGGAAACCCTGTGTGTGCCAAGTGTCTCCTGTGTGCAGAAAATCTCTCCCCAGGGCCAGAGGTGCAGGGAACCGTCTTTGTACCCAGAGCAATGTTCTAGGCAGGCCTCCCATGCTGGGTGAGCCTCCACTTCCCCAACTGTCCAACTGCCTCAGGAACACACTTCTAGGGAGTGTGGGTCTGACAGGCAGGGCAGATCGAGTGAGGCTCATGGATTGCAGGCAAAAGCCACTGCGCTGACCATTCCCCCTGGAAGTCACAGCTGAAGGCTCTCTGCACCAGGCCCTAGCTGGAATGAGCCTGCAGCCTGGCCTCCAGTCCCAGGCTTGCCCTGGGCCCTGCTAGGATTGGACCCATCCCAGCCTCAGCACAGCCTCCCTAGGGCCTGTGCAGGCCTAGGCCACTGCCAGCCAGCAGGACCTCGATGGATTACCATTCATTCGAGGAGGCCCCAGGGTGTTGCCTGTGTGTCTCTTGCCCTGCTGGGACGCTGCAGGTCCAGAGGCTGTGTGTGCACGTGGCCACTGGGGCCTGAGCACAAAACAGTCATGACCCCACTTGCAAGCAGGATGCCTGCTGGCCCTTAGCTGCCTGAAACCTCCGCTTGCTGTCTGCGCTGTCTTCACTGCTGACAGGCCTGGGTGTGCACAGGCAAGTCTAGGCCAAGGAAACTGGGTGCTTGCATGCCGCTTGCTAGGAGGTCCTCCTAATGCATTCTGGTCTGGGGCACACACGGCCCTGGACCAGAAGCCTGCAAGGCAGCTGCAGCTTCACCATCCACAAAGTCCTGCAGCACTTGGCAGGGAGCCTTCTGCTATGCACAGCTTTCCCACTCCAAAGCCTTGCAGGAGTTCATGGATGCTCGGGCCTGCAGTGTTTTCCATCGGAGAGCTCTGGGTGCCCAAAACCTCCCCTGTGGCTTCCGAGCACCCTCCAACCCACATGCCCTTGGCACCCAGTCTGTTGCCGCAGGGTAGTCCTAAGCAAGACTCTCTAAGCTTTTGGAGCCAGCGTGCCTCCTGCTTGGAAAGCTCCTCAGGAACTCATTTGGAGCGAGGCTTCTGCTCCCATGCTTGTCGGCCAGCAGATGGTGCCAGCGCTCCACCAAAAAACTCTCTGCTTTGCCTTCAGCCAGGGTTCGCCTAGCTGAGCTCTCCTTGCCTCAAGCAGAAACTCCAGTGTGCATCCAGCCTACAGAAAGCAGAGTGCCTTTGCCTGAGCACTGCTATGTTGTGGCAGGTCCCCGAAGGCCTCCTAGGGCCTTCTCTCCCCTGACACAGTCGTGCCATTCAGCCCACCTGGCGAGCAATGGTCCACCTTGACAGGGCACACGGTGCAGCCTGGGTGTAGTTTCATGGTTGGGAAAGGGCAGATCCGGAAGCTGGGTGCCCACATGTGAATGGGGCCTGATGGGCCGAGCTGTCATTCCCTGCTGGCGAAGCAGGAGCTCTGGGGCCTGCAAGCTGCATGCACATCCCCTCCCTGGCTGCCCTCTTGCTTCTCCTCTGCTGCCAAGCCTCTCTCCCCACACGTGTGTCTCATCGAAAGGAGCAGGATGCTTGCCATTCTTTGCAAGGAGCTCATCCCACAAGCCTCATTTCCTTGGAGGGGTCTGCGAAATGCTCCAGAGCCTCCAGAGGAGCTGCAGACTCTCCAAACAACAAGGGCAGCAGCCGAGTCTATGACAGCCTGCTGCATGGAGGGCTTCGATGGGAGAGTGCCATGCAACCCTGGCGGCGACTCTCTCTCACAGTGCTTTCCATGGGGAAACATTGTGTGTGCCAAGTGTCTCCTGTGTGCAGAAAATCTCTCCCCAGCACCAGAAGTGCAGGGAATGCTCTTTGGACACAGAGCAATGTTCTAGGAAGGCCTCCCATGGTGCGTGAGCCTCCACTTCCCCAACTGTCCAACTGCCTCAGGAACACATTTCTAGGGAGTGTGGGTCGCACAGGCAGGGCGGCTCGAGTGAGGAACGTGGATTGCAGGCAAAAGCCACTGCGCTGACCATTCCCCCTGGAAGTCGCAGCTGAAGGCTCTCTGCACCAGGCCCTAGCTGGAATGAGCCTGCAGCCTGGCCTCCAGTCCCAGGCTTGCCCTGGGCCCTGCTTGGTCAGGACCCATCCCAGCCTCAGCACGGCCACCCTAGGGCCTGTGCAGGCCTAGGCCACTGCCAGCCAGGAGGACCTCGTTGGAGCGCTGTTCATTCGAGAAGGACCCAGGGTGTTGGCCTGTGTGTCTCTTGCACTGCTGGGGTGCTGCAGGTCCAGAGGCTGTGTGTGCACGTGGCCACTGGGGCCTGAGCACAAAACAGTCATGGCCCCACTTTCAAGCAGGACGCCTGCTGGCCCATAGCCGCCTGCCACCCCCCCTTGCTGTCTGCATTGTCTTCACTGCTGGCAGGCTTCTGTGTGCACAGGCCAGTCTATGCCAAGGAAACGAGGTGCTTGCTCGCCCCTTGCTAGGAGCTCCTCCTAACGCATTGTGGACCGGGGCACACACGCCCCTAGACCAGAAGCCTGCAAGGCAGCTGCAGCTTCGCAATCCACAAAGGCCTGCAGCACTTGGCAGAGAGCCTTCTGCTATGGATATCTTTCCCATCCAAAGCCTTGGAGGAGTTCATGGATGCTCGGGCCTGCAGCGTTTTCCATCGGAGAGCACTGGGTGCCCAAAGCCTCCCCTGTGGTTTCTGAGAACCTTCCAAAACACATGACCTTGGTACCCACTCTGTTGCCAGAGGGTAGTCCTAAGCAGAACTCTCGAAGCTTTTGGAGCCAGCGTGCCTCCTGCTTGGAAAGCTCTTCAGGAACTCATTTAGAGAGAGGCTTCTCCTCCCATGCTTGTCGGCCAACAGATGGTGCCAGCGCTCCACCAAAAAACTCTCTGCTTTGCCTTCAGCCATGGATAGCCTAGCTGAACTCTCTCTGCCTCAAGTAGATACTGCAGGGTTCTTCCAGCCTACAGAAAGCAGAGTGCTTTTGCCTGAGCACTGCTATGCCATGGCAGCTCCCTGAAGGCCTCCTAGGGCCTTCTGTCCCCTAACACAGTCGTGCCATTCATCCCATGTGGGGAGCAAAGTTCACCCTTGGCAGGGCTCAGGGTGCAGCCTGTGTGTGGTTTCATGGCTGGGAAAGGGCAGATCCACAAGCTGGGGGCCCACTTGTGAATGGGACCTGGTGGGCAGAGCCGGCATTCCCTGGCTGGGATGCAGGAGATCTGGGGCCTTCAAGCTGCATGCACATCCCCTCTCTGGCTGCCCCTCTTGCTTCTTCTCTGCTGCCAAGCCTCTCACACCACACGTGCGTCTCATTGCACGGAGCATGCTGCTTGCCCTTCTTCACAAGGACCTCAACTCACAAGCCTCATTTCCTCGAAGGGGAGTGACAATTGACCCAGAGCCTCCAGAGGAGCTGAAGTCTCTCCAGCCACCAAGGGAAGCAGCCGAATTGATGACAGCCTGCTGCATGGAGGGCTTCGATGGGAGAGTGCCATGCATCCCTGGCGGCGACTCTCTCTCACAGTGCTTTCCATGGGGAAACCCTGTGTGTGCCAAGTGTCTCCTGTGTGCAGAAAATCTCTCCCCAGGGCCAGAGGTGCAGGGAACCGTCTTTGTACCCAGAGCAATGTTCTAGGCAGGCCTCCCATGCTGGGTGAGCCTCCACTTCCCCAACTGTCCAACTGCCTCAGGAACACACTTCTAGGGAGTGTGGGTCTGACAGGCAGGGCAGATCGAGTGAGGCTCATGGATTGCAGGCAAAAGCCACTGCGCTGACCATTCCCCCTGGAAGTCGCAGCTGAAGGCTCTCTGCACCAGGCCCTAGCTGGAATGAGCCTGCAGCCTGGCCTCCAGTCCCAGGCTTGCCCTGGGCCCTGCTAGGATGGGACCCATCCCAGCCTCAGCACAGCCTCCCTAGGGCCTGTGCAGGCCTAGGCCACTGCCAGCCAGCAGGACCTCGATGGATTACCATTCATTCGAGGAGGCCCCAGGGTGTTGCCTGTGTGTCTCTTGCCCTGCTGGGACGCTGCAGGTCCAGAGGCTGTGTGTGCACGTGGCCACTGGGGCCTGAGCACAAAACAGTCATGACCCCACTTGCAAGCAGGATGCCTGCTGGCCCTTAGCTGCCTGAAACCTCCCCTTGCTGTCTGCGCTGTCTTCACTGCTGACAGGCCTGGGTGTGCACAGGCAAGTCTAGGCCAAGGAAACTGGGTGCTTGCATGCCGCTTGCTAGGAGGTCCTCCTAATGCATTCTGGTCTGGGGCACACACGGCCCTGGACCAGAAGCCTGCAAGGCAGCTGCAGCTTCACCATCCACAAAGTCCTGCAGCACTTGGCAGGGAGCCTTCTGCTATGCACAGCTTTCCCACTCCAAAGCCTTGCAGGAGTTCATGGATGCTCGGGCCTGCAGTGTTTTCCATCGGAGAGCTCTGGGTGCCCAAAACCTCCCCTGTGGCTTCCGAGCACCCTCCAACCCACATGCCCTTGGCACCCAGTCTGTTGCCGCAGGGTAGTCCTAAGCAAGACTCTCTAAGCTTTTGGAGCCAGCGTGCCTCCTGCTTGGAAAGCTCCTCAGGAACTCATTTGGAGCGAGGCTTCTGCTCCCATGCTTGTCGGCCAGCAGATGGTGCCAGCGCTCCACCAAAAAACTCTCTGCTTTGCCTTCAGCCAGGGTTCGCCTAGCTGAGCTCTCCTTGCCTCAAGCAGAAACTCCAGTGTGCATCCAGCCTACAGAAAGCAGAGTGCCTTTGCCTGAGCACTGCTATGTTGTGGCAGGTCCCCGAAGGCCTCCTAGGGCCTTCTCTCCCCTGACACAGTCGTGCCATTCAGCCCACCTGGCGAGCAATGGTCCACCTTGACAGGGCACACGGTGCAGCCTGGGTGTAGTTTCATGGTTGGGAAAGGGCAGATCCGGAAGCTGGGTGCCCACATGTGAATGGGGCCTGATGGGCCGAGCTGTCATTCCCTGCTTGCGAAGCAGGAGCTCTGGGGCCTGCAAGCTGCGTGCACATCCCCTCCCTGGCTGCCCTCTTGCTTCTCCTCTGCTGCCAAGCCTCTCTCCCCACACGTGTGTCTCATCGAAAGGAGCAGGATGCTTGCCATTCTTTGCAAGGAGCTCATCCCACAAGCCTCATTTCCTTGGAGGGGTCTGCGAAATGCTCCAGAGCCTCCAGAGGAGCTGCAGACTCTCCAAACAACAAGGGCAGCAGCCGAGTCTATGACAGCCTGCTGCATGGAGGGCTTCGATGGGAGAGTGCCATGCAACCCTGGCGGCGACTCTCTCTCACAGTGCTTTCCATGGGGAAACATTGTGTGTGCCAAGTGTCTCCTGTGTGCAGAAAATCTCTCCCCAGCACCAGAAGTGCAGGGAATGCTCTTTGGACACAGAGCAATGTTCTAGGAAGGCCTCCCATGGTGCGTGAGCCTCCACTTCCCCAACTGTCCAACTGCCTCAGGAACACATTTCTAGGGAGTGTGGGTCGCACAGGCAGGGCGGCTCGAGTGAGGAACGTGGATTGCAGGCAAAAGCCACTGCGCTGACCATTCCCCCTGGAAGTCGCAGCTGAAGGCTCTCTGCACCATGCCCTAGCTGGAATGAGCCTGCAGCCTGGCCTCCAGTCCCAGGCTTGCCCTGGGACCTGCTTGGTCAGGACCCATCCCAGCCTCAGCACGGCCACCCTAGGGCCTGTGCAGGCCTAGGCCACTGCCAGCCAGGAGGACCTCGTTGGAGCGCTGTTCATTCGAGAAGGACCCAGGGTGTTGCCTGTGTGTCTCTTGCACTGCTGGGGCGCTGCAGGTCCAGAGGCTGTGTGTGCACGTGGCCACTGGGGCCTGAGCACAAAACAGTCATGGCCCCACTTTCAAGCAGGACGCCTGCTGGCCCATAGCCGCCTGCCACCCCCCTTGCTGTCTGCGTTGTCTTCACTGCTGGCAGGCTGCTGTGTGCACAAGCCAGTCTATGCCAAGGAAACGAGGTGCTTGCTCGCCCCTTGCTAGGAGCTCCTCCTAACGCATTGTGGACCGGGGCACACACGCCCCTAGACCAGAAGCCTGCAAAGCAGCTGCAGCTTCGCAATGCACAAAGGCCTGCAGCACTTGGCAGAGAGCCTTCTGCTATGGATATCTTTTCCATCCAAGGCCTTGGAGGAGTTCACGGATGCTCGGCCCTGCAGCGTTTTCCATCGGAGAGCACTGGGTGCCCAAAGCCTCCCCTGTGGTTTCTGAGAACCTTCCAAAACACATGACCTTGGTACCCACTCTGTTGCTGGAGGGTAGTCCTAAGCAGAACTCTCGAAGCTTTTGGAGCCAGCGTGCCTCCTGCTTGGAAAGCTCCTCAGGAACTCATTTGGAGAGAGGCTTCTCCTCCCATGCT
This sequence comes from Hippopotamus amphibius kiboko, assembly GCF_030028045.1. Lineage (NCBI taxonomy): Eukaryota > Metazoa > Chordata > Mammalia > Artiodactyla > Hippopotamidae > Hippopotamus > Hippopotamus amphibius. Next base: position 121,335,012 of record NC_080187.1, on the reverse strand, counting down.
TGTCGGCCAACAGATGGTGCCAGCGCTCCACCAAAAAACTCTCTGCTTTGCCTTCAGCCATGGATAGCCTAGCTGAACTCTCTCTGCCTCAAGTAGATACTGCAGGGTTCTTCCAGCCTACAGGAAGCAGAGTGCTTTTGCCTGAGCACTGCTATGCCATGGCAGCTCCCTGAAGGCCTCCTAGGGCCTTCTGTCCCCTAACACAGTCGTGCCATTCATCCCATGCGGGGAGCAAAGTTCACCCTTGGCAGGGCTCAGGGTGCAGCCTGTGTGTGGTTTCATGGCTGGGAAAGGGCAGATCCACAAGCTGGGGGCCCACTTGTGAATGGGACCTGGTGGGCAGAGCCGGCATTCCCTGGCTGGGATACAGGAGATCTGGGGCCTTCAACCTGCATGCACATCCCCTCTCTGGCTGCCCCTCTTGCTTCTTCTCTGCTGCCAAGCCTCTCACACCACACGTGCATCTCATTGCACGGAGCATGCTGCTTGCCCTTCTTCACAAGGACCTCAACTCACAAGCCTCATTTCCTCGAAGGGGAGTGACAATTGACCCAGAGCCTCCAGAGGAGCTGAAGTCTCTCCAGCCACCAAGGGAAGCAGCCGAATTGATGACAGCCTGCTGCATGGAGGGCTTCGATGGGAGAGTGCCATGCATCCCTGGTGGCGACTCTCTCTCACAGTGCTTTCCATGGGGAAACCCTGTGTGTGCCAAGTGTCTCCTGTGTGCAGAAAATCTCTCCCCAGGGCCAGAGGTGCAGGGAACCGTCTTTGTACCCAGAGCAATGTTCTAGGCAGGCCTCCCATGCTGGGTGAGCCTCCACTTCCCCAACTGTCCAACTGCCTCAGGAACACACTTCTAGGGAGTGTGGGTCTGACAGGCAGGGCAGATCGAGTGAGGCTCATGGATTGCAGGCAAAAGCCACTGCGCTGACCATTCCCCCTGGAAGTCGCAGCTGAAGGCTCTCTGCACCAGGCCCTAGCTGGAATGAGCCTGCAGCCTGGCCTCCAGTCCCAGGCTTGCCCTGGGCCCTGCTAGGATGGGACCCATCCCAGCCTCAGCACGGCCTCCCTAGGGCCAGTGCAGGCCTAGGCCACGGCCAGCCAGCAGGACCTCGATGGATTACCATTCATTCGAGGAGGCCCCAGGGTGTTGCCTGTGTGTCTCTTGCCCTGCTGGGACGCTGCAGGTCCAGAGGCTGTGTGTGCACATGGCCACTGGGGCCTGAGCACAAAACAGTCATGGCCCCACTTTCAAGCAGGATGCCTGCCGGCCCATAGCCGCCTGCCACCCCCCCTTGCTGTCTGCGTTGTCTTCACTGCTGGCAGGCTTCTGTGTGCACAGGCCAGTCTATGCCAAGGAAACGAGGTGCTTGCACGCCCCTTGCTAGGAGCTCCTCCTAACGCATTGTGGACCGGGGCACACACGCCCCTAGACCAGAAGCCTGCAAGGCAGCTGCAGCTTCGCAATCCACAGAGGCATGCAGCACTTGGCAGAGAGCCTTCTGCTATGGATATCTTTCCCATCCAAAGCCTTGGAGGAGTTCATGGATGCTCGGCCCTGCAGCGTTTTCCATCGGAGAGCACTGGGTGCCCAAAGCCTCCCCTGTGGTTTCTGAGAACCTTCCAAAACACATGACCTTGGTACCCACTCTGTTGCCGGAGGGTAGTCCTAAGCAGAACTCTCGAAGCTTTTGGAGCCAGCGTGCCTCCTGCTTGGAAAGCTCCTCAGGAACTCATTTGGAGAGAGGCTTCTCCTCCCATGCTTGTCGGCCAACAGATGGTGCCCGCGCTCCACCAAAAAACTCTCTGCTTTGCCTTCAGCCATGGATAGCCTAGCTGAACTCTCTCTGCCACAAGTAGATACTGCAGGGTTCTTCCAGCCTACAGAAAGCAGAGTGCTTTTGCCTGAGCACTGCTATGCCATGGCAGCTCCCTGAAGGCCTCCTAGGGCCTTCTGTCCCCTAACACAGTCGTGCCATTCATCCCATGCGGGGAGCAAAGTTCACCCTTGGCAGGGCTCAGGGTGCAGCCTGTGTGTGGTTTCATGGCTGGGAAAGGGCAGATCCACAAGCTGGGGGCCCACTTGTGAATGGGACCTGGTGGGCAGAGCCGGCATTCCCTGGCTGGGATGCAGGAGATCTTGGGCCTTCAACCTGCATGCACATCCCCTCTCTGGCTGCCCCTCTTGCTTCTTCTCTGCTGCCAAGCCTCTCACACCACACGTGCGTCTCATTGCACGGAGCATGCTGCTTGCCCTTCTTCACAAGGACCTCAACTCACAAGCCTCATTTCCTCGAAGGGGAGTGACAATTGACCCAGAGCCTCCAGAGGAGCTGAAGTCTCTCCAGCCACCAAGGGAAGCTGCCGAATTGATGACAGCCTGCTGCATGGAGGGCTTCGATGGGAGAGTGCCATGCATCCCTGGCGGCGACTCTCTCTCACAGTGCTTTCCATGGGGAAACCCTGTGTGTGCCAAGTGTCTCCTGTGTGCAGAAAATCTCTCCCCAGGGCCAGAGGTGCAGGGAACCGTCTTTGTACCCAGAGCAATGTTCTAGGCAGGCCTCCCATGCTGGGTGAGCCTCCACTTCCCCAACTGTCCAACTGCCTCAGGAACACACTTCTAGGGAGTGTGGGTCTGACAGGCAGGGCAGATCGAGTGAGGCTCATGGATTGCAGGCAAAAGCCACTGCGCTGACCATTCCCCCTGGAAGTCGCAGCTGAAGGCTCTCTGCACCAGGCCCTAGCTGGAATGAGCCTGCAGCCTGGCCTCCAGTCCCAGGCTTGCCCTGGGCCCTGCTAGGATGGGACCCATCCCAGCCTCAGCACGGCCTCCCTAGGGCCTGTGCAGGCCTAGGCCACTGCCAGCCAGCAGGACCTCGATGGATTACCATTCATTCGAGGAGGCCCCAGGGTGTTGCCTGTGTGTCTCTTGCCCTGCTGGGACGCTGCAGGTCCAGAGGCTGTGTGTGCACGTGGCCACTGGGGCCTGAGCACAAAACAGTCATGACCCCACTTGCAAGCAGGATGCCTGCTGGCCCTTAGCTGCCTGAAACCTCCCCTTGCTGTCTGCGCTGTCTTCACTGCTGACAGGCCTGGGTGTGCACAGGCAAGTCTAGGCCAAGGAAACTGGGTGCTTGCATGCCGCTTGCTAGGAGGTCCTCCTAATGCATTCTGGTCTGGGGCACACACGCCCCTGGACCAGAAGCCTGCAAGGCAGCTGCAGCTTCACCATCCACAAAGTCCTGCAGCACTTGGCAGGGAGCCTTCTGCTATGCACAGCTTTCCCACTCCAAAGCCTTGCAGGAGTTCATGGATGCTCGGGCCTGCAGTGTTTTCCATCGGAGAGCTCTGGGTGCCCAAAACCTCCCCTGTGGCTTCCGAGCACCCTCCAACCCACATGCCCTTGGCACCCAGTCTGTTGCCGGAGGGTAGTCCTAAGCAAGACTCTCTAAGCTTTTGGAGCCAGCGTGCCTCCTGCTTGGAAAGCTCCTCAGGAACTCATTTGGAGTGAGGCTTCTGCTCCCATGCTTGTCGGCCAGCAGATGGTGCCAGCGCTCCACCAAAAAACTCTCTGCTTTGCCTTCAGCCAGGGTTCGCCTAGCTGAGCTCTCCTTGCCTCAAGCAGAAACTCCAGTGTGCATCCAGCCTACAGAAAGCAGAGTGCCTTTTCCTGAGCCTGCTATGTTGTGGCAGGTCCCCGAAGGCCTCCTAGGGCCTTCTCTCCCCTGACACAGTCGTGCCATTCAGCCCACCTGGCGAGCAATGGTCCACCTTGACAGGGCACACGGTGCAGCCTGGGTGTAGTTTCATGGTTGGGAAAGGGCAGATCCGGAAGCTGGGTGCCCACATGTGAATGGGGCCTGATGGGCCGAGCTGTCATTCCCTGCTTGCGAAGCAGGAGCTCTTGGGCCTGCAAGCTGCATGCACATCCCCTCCCTGGCTGCCCTCTTGCTTCTCCTCTGCTGCCAAGCCTCTCTCCCCACACGTGTGTCTCATCGAAAGGAGCAGGATGCTTGCCATTCTTTGCAAGGAGCTCATCCCACAAGCCTCATTTCCTTGGAGGGGTCTGCGAAATGCTCCAGAGCCTCCAGAGGAGCTGCAGACTCTCCAAACAACAAGGGCAGCAGCCGAGTCTATGACAGCCTGCTGCATGGAGGGCTTCGATGGGAGAGTGCCATGCAACCCTGGCGGCGACTCTCTCTCACAGTGCTTTCCATGGGGAAACATTGTGTGTGCCAAGTGTCTCCTGTGTGCAGAAAATCTCTCCCCAGCACCAGAAGTGCAGGGAATCCTCTTTGGACACAGAGCAATGTTCTAGGAAGGCCTCCCATGGTGCGTGAGCCTCCACTTCCCCAACTGTCCAACTGCCTCAGGAACACATTTCTAGGGAGTGTGGGTCGCACAGGCAGGGCGGCTCGAGTGAGGAACGTGGATTGCAGGCAAAAGCCACTGCGCTGACCATTCCCCCTGGAAGTCGCAGCTGAAGGCTCTCTGCACCATGCCCTAGCTGGAATGAGCCTGCAGCCTGGCCTCCAGTCCCAGGCTTGCACTGGGCCCTGCTTGGTCAGGACCCATCCCAGCCTCAGCACGGCCACCCTAGGGCCCGTGCAGGCCTAGGCCACTGCCAGCCAGGAGGACCTCGTTGGAGCGCTGTTCATTCGAGAAGGACCCAGGGTGTTGCCTGTGTGTCTCTTGCCCTGCTGGGACGCTGCAGGTCCAGAGGCTGTGTATGCACATGGCCACTGGGGCCTGAGCACAAAACAGTCATGGCCCCACTTTCAAGCATGATGCCTGCCGGCCCATAGCCGCCTGCCACCCCCCCTTGCTGTCTGCGTTGTCTTCACTGCTGGCAGGCTTCTGTGTGCACAGGCCAGTCTATGCCAAGGAAACGAGGTGCTTGCTCGCCCCTTGCTAGGAGCTCCTCCTAACGCATTGTGGACCGGGGCACACACGCCCCTAGACCAGAAGCCTGCAAGGCAGCTGCAGCTTCGCAATCCACAAAGGCCTGCAGCACTTGGCAGAGAGCCTTCTGCTATGGATATCTTTCCCATCCAAAGCCTTGGAGGAGTTCATGGATGCTAGGCCCTGCAGCGTTTTCCATCGGAGAGCACTGGGTGCCCAAAGCCTCCCCTGTGGTTTCTGAGAACCTTCCAAAACACATGACCTTGGTACCCACTCTGTTGCCGGAGGGTAGTCCTAAGCAGAACTCTCGAAGCTTTTGGAGCCAGCGTGCCTCCTGCTTGGAAAGCTCCTCAGGAACTCATTTGGAGAGAGGCTTCTCCTCCCATGCTTGTCGGCCAACAGATGGTGCCAGCGCTCCACCAAAAAACTCTCTGCTTTGCCTTCAGCCATGGATAGCCTAGCTGAACTTTCTCTGCCACAAGTAGATACTGCAGGGTTCTTCCAGCCTACAGAAAGCAGAGTGCTTTTGCCTGAGCACTGCTATGCCATGGCAGCTCCCTGAAGGCCTCCTAGGGCCTTCTGTCCCCTAACACAGTCGTGCCATTCATCCCATGCGGGGAGCAAAGTTCACCCTTGGCAGGGCTCAGGGTGCAGCCTGTGTGTGGTTTCATGGCTGGGAAAGGGCAGATCCACAAGCTGGGGGCCCACTTGTGAATGGGACCTGGTGGGCAGAGCCGGCATTCCCTGGCTGGGATACAGGAGATCTGGGGCCTTCAACCTGCATGCACATCCCCTCTCTGGCTGCCCCTCTTGCTTCTTCTCTGCTGCCAAGCCTCTCACACCACACGTGCGTCTCATTGCACGGAGCATGCTGCTTGCCCTTCTTCACAAGGACATCAACTCACAAGCCTCATTTCCTCGAAGGGGAGTGACAATTGACCCAGAGCCTCCAGAGGAGCTGAAGTCTCTCCAGCCACCAAGGGAAGCTGCCGAATTGATGACAGCCTGCTGCATGGAGGGCTTCGATGGGAGAGTGCCATGCATCCCTGGCGGCGACTCTCTCTCACAGTGCTTTCCATGGGGAAACCCTGTGTGTGCCAAGTGTCTCCTGTGTGCAGAAAATCTCTCCCCAGGGCCAGAGGTGCAGGGAACCGTCTTTGTACCCAGAGCAATGTTCTAGGCAGGCCTCCCATGCTGGGTGAGCCTCCACTTCCCCAACTGTCCAACTGCCTCAGGAACACACTTCTAGGGAGTGTGGGTCTGACAGGCAGGGCAGATCGAGTGAGGCTCATGGATTGCAGGCAAAAGCCACTGCGCTGACCATTCCCCCTGGAAGTCGCAGCTGAAGGCTCTCTGCACCAGGCCCTAGCTGGAATGAGCCTGCAGCCTGGCCTCCAGTCCCAGGCTTGCCCTGGGCCCTGCTAGGATGGGACCCATCCCAGCCTCAGCACGGCCTCCCTAGGGCCTGTGCAGGCCTAGGCCACTGCCAGCCAGCAGGACCTCGATGGATTACCATTCATTCGAGGAGGCCCCAGGGTGTTGCCTGTGTGTCTCTTGCCCTGCTGGGACGCTGCAGGTCCAGAGGCTGTGTGTGCACGTGGCCACTGGGGCCTGAGCACAAAACAGTCATGACCCCACTTGCAAGCAGGATGCCTGCTGGCCCTTAGCTGCCTGAAACCTCCCCTTGCTGTCTGCGCTGTCTTCACTGCTGACAGGCCTGGGTGTGCACAGGCAAGTCTAGGCCAAGGAAACTGGGTGCTTGCATGCCGCTTGCTAGGAGGTCCTCCTAATGCATTCTGGTCTGGGGCACACACGCCCCTGGACCAGAAGCCTGCAAGGCAGCTGCAGCTTCACCATCCACAAAGTCCTGCAGCACTTGGCAGGGAGCCTTCTGCTATGCACAGCTTTCCCACTCCAAAGCCTTGCAGGAGTTCATGGATGCTCGGGCCTGCAGTGTTTTCCATCGGAGAGCTCTGGGTGCCCAAAACCTCCCCTGTGGCTTCCGAGCACCCTCCAACCCACATGCCCTTGGCACCCAGTCTGTTGCCGGAGGGTAGTCCTAAGCAAGACTCTCTAAGCTTTTGGAGCCAGCGTGCCTCCTGCTTGGAAAGCTCCTCAGGAACTCATTTGGAGTGAGGCTTCTGCTCCCATGCTTGTCGGCCAGCAGATGGTGCCAGCGCTCCACCAAAAAACTCTCTGCTTTGCCTTCAGCCAGGGTTCGCCTAGCTGAGCTCTCCTTGCCTCAAGCAGAAACTCCAGTGTGCATCCAGCCTACAGAAAGCAGAGTGCCTTTTCCTGAGCCTGCTATGTTGTGGCAGGTCCCCGAAGGCCTCCTAGGGCCTTCTCTCCCCTGACACAGTCGTGCCATTCAGCCCACCTGGCGAGCAATGGTCCACCTTGACAGGGCACACGGTGCAGCCTGGGTGTAGTTTCATGGTTGGGAAAGGGCAGATCCGGAAGCTGGGTGCCCACATGTGAATGGGGCCTGATGGGCCGAGCTGTCATTCCCTGCTTGCGAAGCAGGAGCTCTGGGGCCTGCAAGCTGCATGCACATCCCCTCCCTGGCTGCCCTCTTGCTTCTCCTCTGCTGCCAAGCCTCTCTCCCCACACGTGTGTCTCATCGAAAGGAGCAGGATGCTTGCCATTCTTTGCAAGGAGCTCATCCCACAAGCCTCATTTCCTTGGAGGGGTCTGCGAAATGCTCCAGAGCCTCCAGAGGAGCTGCAGACTCTCCAAACAACAAGGGCAGCAGCCGAGTCTATGACAGCCTGCTGCATGGAGGGCTTCGATGGGAGAGTGCCATGCAACCCTGGCGGCGACTCTCTCTCACAGTGCTTTCCATGGGGAAACATTGTGTGTGCCAAGTGTCTCCTGTGTGCAGAAAATCTCTCCCCAGCACCAGAAGTGCAGGGAATCCTCTTTGGACACAGAGCAATGTTCTAGGAAGGCCTCCCATGGTGCGTGAGCCTCCACTTCCCCAACTGTCCAACTGCCTCAGGAACACATTTCTAGGGAGTGTGGGTCGCACAGGCAGGGCGGCTCGAGTGAGGAACGTGGATTGCAGGCAAAAGCCACTGCGCTGACCATTCCCCCTGGAAGTCACAGCTGAAGGCTCTCTGCACCATGCCCTAGCTGGAATGAGCCTGCAGCCTGGCCTCCAGTCCCAGGCTTGCCCTGGGCCCTGCTTGGTCAGGACCCATCCCAGCCTCAGCACGGCCACCCTAGGGCCTGTGCAGGCCTAGGCCACTGCCAGCCAGGAGGACCTCGTTGGAGCGCTGTTCATTCGAGAAGGACCCAGGGTGTTGCCTGTGTGTCTCTTGCACTGCTGGGACGCTGCAGGTCCAGAGGCTGTGTGTGCACGTGGCCACTGGGGCCTGAGCACAAAACAGTCATGGCCCCACTTTCAAGCAGGACGCCTGCCAGCCCATAGCCGCCTGCCACCCCCCCTTGCTGTCTGCGTTGTCTTCACTGCTGGCAGGCTTCTGTGTACACAGCCCAGTCTATGCCAAGGAAACGAGGTGCTTGCTCGCCCCTTGCTAGGAGCTCCTCCTAACGCATTGTGGACCGGGGCACTCACGCCCCTAGACCAGAAGCCTGCAAGGCAGCTGCAGCTTCGCAATCCACAAAGGCCTGCAGCACTTGGCAGAGAGCCTTCTGCTATGGATACCTTTCCCATCCAAAGCCTTGGAGGAGTTCATGGATGCTCGGCCCTGCAGCGTTTTCCATCGGAGAGCACTGGGTGCCCAAAGCCTCCCCTGTGGTTTCTGAGAACCTTCCAAAACACATGACCTTGGTACCCACTCTGTTGCCGGAGGGTAGTCCTAAGCAGAACTCTCGAAGCTTTTGGAGCCAGCGTGCCTCCTGCTTGGAAAGCTCCTCAGGAACTCATTTGGAGAGAGGCTTCTCCTCCCATGCTTGTCGGCCAACAGATGGTGCCAGCGCTCCACCAAAAAACTCTCTGCTTTGCCTTCAGCCATGGATAGCCTAGCTGAACTCTCTCTGCCTCAAGTAGATACTGCAGGGTTCTTCCAGCCTACAGAAAGCAGAGTGCTTTTGCCTGAGCACTGCTATGCCATGGCAGCTCCCTGAAGGCCTCCTAGGGCCTTCTGTCCCCTAACACAGTCGTGCCATTCATCCCATGCGGGGAGCAAAGTTCACCCTTGGCAGGGCTCAGGGTGCAGCCTGTGTGTGGTTTCATGGCTGGGAAAGGGCAGATCCACAAGCTGGGGGCCCACTTGTGAATGGGACCTGGTGGGCAGAGCCGGCATTCCCTGGCTGGGATGCAGGAGATCTGGGGCCTTCAAGCTGCATGCACATCCCCTCTCTGGCTGCCCCTCTTGCTTCTTCTCTGCTGCCAAGCCTCTCACACCACACGTGCGTCTCATTGCACGGAGCATGCTGCTTGCCCTTCTTCACAAGGACCTCAACTCACAAGCCTCATTTCCTCGAAGGGGAGTGACAATTGACCCAGAGCCTCCAGAGGAGCTGAAGTCTCTCCAGCCACCAAGGGAAGCTGCCGAATTGATGACAGCCTGCTGCATGGAGGGCTTCGATGGGAGAGTGCCATGCATCCCTGGCGGCGACTCTCTCTCACAGTGCTTTCCATGGGGAAACCCTGTGTGTGCCAAGTGTCTCCTGTGTGCAGAAAATCTCTCCCCAGGGCCAGAGGTGCAGGGAACCGTCTTTGTACCCAGAGCAATGTTCTAGGCAGGCCTCCCATGCTGGGGGAGCCTCCACTTCCCCAACTGTCCAACTGCCTCAGGAACACACTTCTAGGGAGTGTGGGTCTGACAGGCAGGGCAGATCGAGTGAGGCTCATGGATTGCAGGCAAAAGCCACTGCGCTGACCATTCCCCCTGGAAGTCGCAGCTGAAGGCTCTCTGCACCAGGCCCTAGCTGGAATGAGCCTGCAGCCTGGCCTCCAGTCCCAGGCTTGCCCTGGGCCCTGCTAGGATGGGACCCATCCCAGCCTCAGCACGGCCTCCCTAGGGCCTGTGCAGGCCTAGGCCACTGCCAGCCAGCAGGACCTCGATGGATTACCATTCATTCGAGGAGGCCCCAGGGTGTTGCCTGTGTGTCTCTTGCCCTGCTGGGACGCTGCAGGTCCAGAGGCTGTGTGTGCACGTGGCCACTGGGGCCTGAGCACAAAACAGTCATGACCCCACTTGCAAGCAGGATGCCTGCTGGCCCTTAGCTGCCTGAAACCTCCCCTTGCTGTCTGCGCTGTCTTCACTGCTGACAGGCCTGGGTGTGCACAGGCAAGTCTAGGCCAAGGAAACTGGGTGCTTGCATGCCGCTTGCTAGGAGGTCCTCCTAATGCATTCTGGTCTGGGGCACACACGCCCCTGGACCAGAAGCCTGCAAGGCAGCTGCAGCTTCACCATCCACAAAGTCCTGCAGCACTTGGCAGGGAGCCTTCTGGCAGAAGGCTTCCCACTGCCAAGTGCCTTGCAGGACTTCTGTGGATGCTCGGGCCTGCAGTGTTTTCCATCGGAGAGCTCTGGGTGCCCAAAACCTCCCCTGTGGCTTCCGAGCACCCTCCAACCCACATGCCCTTGGCACCCAGTCTGTTGCCGGAGGGTAGTCCTAAGCAAGACTCTCTAAGCTTTTGGAGCCAGCGTGCCTCCTGCTTGGAAAGCTCCTCAGGAACTCATTTGGAGTGAGGCTTCTGCTCCCATGCTTGTCGGCCAGCAGATGGTGCCAGCGCTCCACCAAAAAACTCTCTGCTTTGCCTTCAGCCAGGGCTCGCCTAGCTGAGCTCTCCTTGCCTCAAGCAGAAACTCCAGTGTGCATCCAGCCTACAGAAAGCAGAGTGCCTTTTCCTGAGCCTGCTATGTTGTGGCAGGTCCCCGAAGGCCTCCTAGGGCCTTCTCTCCCCTGACACAGTCGTGCCATTCAGCCCACCTGGCGAGCAATGGTCCACCTTGACAGGGCACACGGTGCAGCCTGGGTGTAGTTTCATGGTTGGGAAAGGGCAGATCCGGAAGCTGGGTGCCCACATGTGAATGGGGCCTGATGGGCCGAGCTGTCATTCCCTGCTTGCGAAGCAGGAGCTCTTGGGCCTGCAAGCTGCATGCACATCCCCTCCCTGGCTGCCCTCTTGCTTCTCCTCTGCTGCCAAGCCTCTCTCCCCACACGTGTGTCTCATCGAAAGGAGCAGGATGCTTGCCATTCTTTGCAAGGAGCTCATCCCACAAGCCTCATTTCCTTGGAGGGGTCTGCGAAATGCTCCAGAGCCTCCAGAGGAGCTGCAGACTCTCCAAACAACAAGGGCAGCAGCCGAGTCTATGACAGCCTGCTGCATGGAGGGCTTCGATGGGAGAGTGCCATGCAACCCTGGCGGCGACTCTCTCTCACAGTGCTTTCCATGGGGAAACATTGTGTGTGCCAAGTGTCTCCTGTGTGCAGAAAATCTCTCCCCAGCACCAGAAGTGCAGGGAATCCTCTTTGGACACAGAGCAATGTTCTAGGAAGGCCTCCCATGGTGCGTGAGCCTCCACTTCCCCAACTGTCCAACTGCCTCAGGAACACATTTCTAGGGAGTGTGGGTCGCACAGGCAGGGCGGCTCGAGTGAGGAACGTGGATTGCAGGCAAAAGCCACTGCGCTGACCATTCCCCCTGGAAGTCGCAGCTGAAGGCTCTCTGCACCATGCCCTAGCTGGAATGAGCCTGCAGCCTGGCCTCCAGTCCCAGGCTTGCACTGGGCCCTGCTTGGTCAGGACCCATCCCAGCCTCAGCACGGCCACCCTAGGGCCCGTGCAGGCCTAGGCCACTGCCAGCCAGGAGGACCTCGTTGGAGTGCTGTTCATTCGAGAAGGACCCAGGGTGTTGCCTGTGTGTCTCTTGCCCTGCTGGGACGCTGCAGGTCCAGAGGCTGTGTATGCACATGGCCACTGGGGCCTGAGCACAAAACAGTCATGGCCCCACTTTCAAGCATGATGCCTGCCGGCCCATAGCCGCCTGCCACCCCCCCTTGCTGTCTGCGTTGTCTTCACTGCTGGCAGGCTTCTGTGTGCACAGGCCAGTCTATGCCAAGGAAACGAGGTGCTTGCTCTCCCCTTGCTAGGAGCTCCTCCTAACGCATTGTGGACCGGGGCACACACGCCCCTAGACCAGAAGCCTGCAAGGCAGCTGCAGCTTCGCAATCCACAAAGGCCTGCAGCACTTGGCAGAGAGCCTTCTGCTATGGATATCTTTCCCATCCAAAGCCTTGGAGGAGTTCATGGATGCTAGGCCCTGCAGCGTTTTCCATCGGAGAGCACTGGGTGCCCAAAGCCTCCCCTGTGGTTTCTGAGAACCTTCCAAAACACATGACCTTGGTACCCACTCTGTTGCCGGAGGGTAGTCCTAAGCAGAACTCTCGAAGCTTTTGGAGCCAGCGTGCCTCCTGCTTGGAAAGCTCCTCAGGAACTCATTTGGAGAGAGGCTTCTCCTCCCATGCTTGTCGGCCAACAGATGGTGCCCGCGCTCCACCAAAAAACTCTCTGCTTTGCCTTCAGCCATGGATAGCCTAGCTGAACTTTCTCTGCCACAAGTAGATACTGCAGGGTTCTTCCAGCCTACAGAAAGCAGAGTGCTTTTGCCTGAGCACTGCTATGCCATGGCAGCTCCCTGAAGGCCTCCTAGGGCCTTCTGTCCCCTAACACAGTCGTGCCATTCATCCCATGCGGGGAGCAAAGTTCACCCTTGGCAGGGCTCAGGGTGCAGCCTGTGTGTGGTTTCATGGCTGGGAAAGGGCAGATCCACAAGCTGGGGGCCCACTTGTGAATGGGACCTGGTGGGCAGAGCCGGCATTCCCTGGCTGGGATACAGGAGATCTGGGGCCTTCAACCTGCATGCACATCCCCTCTCTGGCTGCCCCTCTTGCTTCTTCTCTGCTGCCAAGCCTCTCACACCACACGTGCGTCTCATTGCACGGAGCATGCTGCTTGCCCTTCTTCACAAGGACATCAACTCACAAGCCTCATTTCCTCGAAGGGGAGTGACAATTGACCCAGAGCCTCCAGAGGAGCTGAAGTCTCTCCAGCCACCAAGGGAAGCTGCCGAATTGATGACAGCCTGCTGCATGGAGGGCTTCGATGGGAGAGTGCCATGCATCCCTGGCGGCGACTCTCTCTCACAGTGCTTTCCATGGGGAAACCCTGTGTGTGCCAAGTGTCTCCTGTGTGCAGAAAATCTCTCCCCAGGGCCAGAGGTGCAGGGAACCGTCTTTGTACCCAGAGCAATGTTCTAGGCAGGCCTCCCATGCTGGGTGAGCCTCCACTTCCCCAACTGTCCAACTGCCTCAGGAACACACTTCTAGGGAGTGTGGGTCTGACAGGCAGGGCAGATCGAGTGAGGCTCATGGATTGCAGGCAAAAGCCACTGCGCTGACCATTCCCCCTGGAAGTCGCAGCTGAAGGCTCTCTGCACCAGGCCCTAGCTGGAATGAGCCTGCAGCCTGGCCTCCAGTCCCAGGCTTGCCCTGGGCCCTGCTAGGATGGGACCCATCCCAGCCTCAGCACGGCCTCCCTAGGGCCTGTGCAGGCCTAGGCCACTGCCAGCCAGCAGGACCTCGATGGATTACCATTCATTCGAGGAGGCCCCAGGGTGTTGCCTGTGTGTCTCTTGCCCTGCTGGGACGCTGCAGGTCCAGAGGCTGTGTGTGCACGTGGCCACTGGGGCCTGAGCACAAAACAGTCATGACCCCACTTGCAAGCAGGATGCCTGCTGGCCCTTAGCTGCCTGAAACCTCCCCTTGCTGTCTGCGCTGTCTTCACTGCTGACAGGCCTGGGTGTGCACAGGCAAGTCTAGGCCAAGGAAACTGGGTGCTTGCATGCCGCTTGCTAGGAGGTCCTCCTAATGCATTCTGGTCTGGGGCACACACGCCCCTGGACCAGAAGCCTGCAAGGCAGCTGCAGCTTCACCATCCACAAAGTCCTGCAGCACTTGGCAGGGAGCCTTCTGCTATGCACAGCTTTCCCACTCCAAAGCCTTGCAGGAGTTCATGGATGCTCGGGCCTGCAGTGTTTTCCATCGGAGAGCTCTGGGTGCCCAAAACCTCCCCTGTGGCTTCCGAGCACCCTCCAACCCACATGCCCTTGGCACCCAGTCTGTTGCCGGAGGGTAGTCCTAAGCAAGACTCTCTAAGCTTTTGGAGCCAGCGTGCCTCCTGCTTGGAAAGCTCCTCAGGAACTCATTTGGAGTGAGGCTTCTGCTCCCATGCTTGTCGGCCAGCAGATGGTGCCAGCGCTCCACCAAAAAACTCTCTGCTTTGCCTTCAGCCAGGGTTCGCCTAGCTGAGCTCTCCTTGCCTCAAGCAGAAACTCCAGTGTGCATCCAGCCTACAGAAAGCAGAGTGCCTTTTCCTGAGCCTGCTATGTTGTGGCAGGTCCCCGAAGGCCTCCTAGGGCCTTCTCTCCCCTGACACAGTCGTGCCATTCAGCCCACCTGGCGAGCAATGGTCCACCTTGACAGGGCACACGGTGCAGCCTGGGTGTAGTTTCATGGTTGGGAAAGGGCAGATCCGGAAGCTGGGTGCCCACATGTGAATGGGGCCTGATGGGCCGAGCTGTCATTCCCTGCTTGCGAAGCAGGAGCTCTTGGGCCTGCAAGCTGCATGCACATCCCCTCCCTGGCTGCCCTCTTGCTTCTCCTCTGCTGCCAAGCCTCTCTCCCCACACGTGTGTCTTATCGAAAGGAGCAGGATGCTTGCCATTCTTTGCAAGGAGCTCATCCCACAAGCCTCATTTCCTTGGAGGGGTCTGCGAAATGCTCCAGAGCCTCCAGAGGAGCTGCAGACTCTCCAAACAACAAGGGCAGCAGCCGAGTCTATGACAGCCTGCTGCATGGAGGGCTTCGATGGGAGAGTGCCATGCAACCCTGGCGGCGACTCTCTCTCACAGTGCTTTCCATGGGGAAACATTGTGTGTGCCAAGTGTCTCCTGTGTGCAGAAAATCTCTCCCCAGCACCAGAAGTGCAGGGAATCCTCTTTGGACACAGAGCAATGTTCTAGGAAGGCCTCCCATGGTGCGTGAGCCTCCACTTCCCCAACTGTCCAACTGCCTCAGGAACACATTTCTAGGGAGTGTGGGTCGCACAGGCAGGGCGGCTCAATGAGGAACGTGGATTGCAGGCAAAAGCCACTGCGCTGACCATTCCCCCTGGAAGTCACAGCTGAAGGCTCTCTGCACCATGCCCTAGCTGGAATGAGCCTGCAGCCTGGCCTCCAGTCCCAGGCTTGCACTGGGCCCTGCTTGGTCAGGACCCATCCCAGCCTCAGCACGGCCACCCTAGGGCCCGTGCAGGCCTAGGCCACTGCCAGCCAGGAGGACCTCGTTGGAGCGCTGTTCATTCGAGAAGGACCCAGGGTGTTGCCTGTGTGTCTCTTGCACTGCTGGGACGCTGCAGGTCCAGAGGCTGTGTGTGCACGTGGCCACTGGGGCCTGAGCACAAAACAGTCATGGCCCCACTTTCAAGCAGGACGCCTGCCGGCCCATAGCCGCCTGCCACACCCCCTTGCTGTCTGCGTTGTCTTCACTGCTGGCAGGCTTCTGTGTACACAGGCCAGTCTATGCCAAGGAAACGAGGTGCTTGCTCGCCCCTTGCTAGGAGCTCCTCCTAACGCATTGTGGACCGGGGCACTCACGCCCCTAGACCAGAAGCCTGCAAGGCAGCTGCAGCTTCGCAATCCACAAAGGCCTGCAGCACTTGGCAGAGAGCCTTCTGCTATGGATACCTTTCCCATCCAAAGCCTTGGAGGAGTTCATGGATGCTCGGCCCTGCAGCGTTTTCCATCGGAGAGCACTGGGTGCCCAAAGCCTCCCCTGTGGTTTCTGAGAACCTTCCAAAACACATGACCTTGGTACCCACTCTGTTGCCGGAGGGTAGTCCTAAGCAGAACTCTCGAAGCTTTTGGAGCCAGCGTGCCTCCTGCTTGGAAAGCTCCTCAGGAACTCATTTGGAGAGAGGCTTCTCCTCCCATGCTTGTCGGCCAACAGATGGTGCCAGCGCTCCACCAAAAAACTCTCTGCTTTGCCTTCAGCCATGGATAGCCTAGCTGAACTCTCTCTGCCTCAAGTAGATACTGCAGGGTTCTTCCAGCCTACAGAAAGCAGAGTGCTTTTGCCTGAGCACTGCTATGCCATGGCAGCTCCCTGAAGGCCTCCTAGGGCCTTCTGTCCCCTAACACAGTCGTGCCATTCATCCCATGCGGGGAGCAAAGTTCACCCTTGGCAGGGCTCAGGGTGCAGCCTGTGTGTGGTTTCATGGCTGGGAAAGGGCAGATCCACAAGCTGGGGGCCCACTTGTGAATGGGACCTGGTGGGCAGAGCCGGCATTCCCTGGCTGGGATGCAGGAGATCTGGGGCCTTCAAGCTGCATGCACATCCCCTCTCTGGCTGCCCCTCTTGCTTCTTCTCTGCTGCCAAGCCTCTCACACCACACGTGCGTCTCATTGCACGGAGCATGCTGCTTGCCCTTCTTCACAAGGACCTCAACTCACAAGCCTCATTTCCTCGAAGGGGAGTGACAATTGACCCAGAGCCTCCAGAGGAGCTGAAGTCTCTCCAGCCACCAAGGGAAGCTGCCGAATTGATGACAGCCTGCTGCATGGAGGGCTTCGATGGGAGAGTGCCATGCATCCCTGGCGGCGACTCTCTCTCACAGTGCTTTCCATGGGGAAACCCTGTGTGTGCCAAGTGTCTCCTGTGTGCAGAAAATCTCTCCCCAGGGCCAGAGGTGCAGGGAACCGTCTTTGTACCCAGAGCAATGTTCTAGGCAGGCCTCCCATGCTGGGGGAGCCTCCACTTCCCCAACTGTCCAACTGCCTCAGGAACACACTTCTAGGGAGTGTGGGTCTGACAGGCAGGGCAGATCGAGTGAGGCTCATGGATTGCAGGCAAAAGCCACTGCGCTGACCATTCCCCCTGGAAGTCGCAGCTGAAGGCTCTCTGCACCAGGCCCTAGCTGGAATGAGCCTGCAGCCTGGCCTCCAGTCCCAGGCTTGCCCTGGGCCCTGCTAGGATGGGACCCATCCCAGCCTCAGCACGGCCTCCCTAGGGCCTGTGCAGGCCTAGGCCACTGCCAGCCAGCAGGACCTCGATGGATTACCATTCATTCGAGGAGGCCCCAGGGTGTTGCCTGTGTGTCTCTTGCCCTGCTGGGACGCTGCAGGTCCAGAGGCTGTGTGTGCACGTGGCCACTGGGGCCTGAGCACAAAACAGTCATGACCCCACTTGCAAGCAGGATGCCTGCTGGCCCTTAGCTGCCTGAAACCTCCCCTTGCTGTCTGCGCTGTCTTCACTGCTGACAGGCCTGGGTGTGCACAGGCAAGTCTAGGCCAAGGAAACTGGGTGCTTGCATGCCGCTTGCTAGGAGGTCCTCCTAATGCATTCTGGTCTGGGGCACACACGCCCCTGGACCAGAAGCCTGCAAGGCAGCTGCAGCTTCACCATCCACAAAGTCCTGCAGCACTTGGCAGGGAGCCTTCTGCTATGCACAGCTTTCCCACTCCAAAGCCTTGCAGGAGTTCATGGATGCTCGGGCCTGCAGTGTTTTCCATCGGAGAGCTCTGGGTGCCCAAAACCTCCCCTGTGGCTTCCGAGCACCCTCCAACCCACATGCCCTTGGCACCCAGTCTGTTGCCGGAGGGTAGTCCTAAGCAAGACTCTCTAAGCTTTTGGAGCCAGCGTGCCTCCTGCTTGGAAAGCTCCTCAGGAACTCATTTGGAGTGAGGCTTCTGCTCCCATGCTTGTCGGCCAGCAGATGGTGCCAGCGCTCCACCAAAAAACTCTCTGCTTTGCCTTCAGCCAGGGTTCGCCTAGCTGAGCTCTCCTTGCCTCAAGCAGAAACTCCAGTGTGCATCCAGCCTACAGAAAGCAGAGTGCCTTTTCCTGAGCCTGCTATGTTGTGGCAGGTCCCCGAAGGCCTCCTAGGGCCTTCTCTCCCCTGACACAGTCGTGCCATTCAGCCCACCTGGCGAGCAATGGTCCACCTTGACAGGGCACACGGTGCAGCCTGGGTGTAGTTTCATGGTTGGGAAAGGGCAGATCCGGAAGCTGGGTGCCCTCATGTGAATGGGGCCTGATGGGCCGAGCTGTCATTCCCTGCTTGCGAAGCAGGAGCTCTTGGGCCTGCAAGCTGCATGCACATCCCCTCCCTGGCTGCCCTCTTGCTTCTCCTCTGCTGCCAAGCCTCTCTCCCCACACGTGTGTCTCATCGAAAGGAGCAGGATGCTTGCCATTCTTTGCAAGGAGCTCATCCCACAAGCCTCATTTCCTTGGAGGGGTCTGCGAAATGCTCCAGAGCCTCCAGAGGAGCTGCAGACTCTCCAAACAACAAGGGCAGCAGCCGAGTCTATGACAGCCTGCTGCATGGAGGGCTTCGATGGGAGAGTGCCATGCAACCCTGGCGGCGACTCTCTCTCACAGTGCTTTCCATGGGGAAACATTGTGTGTGCCAAGTGTCTCCTGTGTGCAGAAAATCTCTCCCCAGCACCAGAAGTGCAGGGAATCCTCTTTGGACACAGAGCAATGTTCTAGGAAGGCCTCCCATGGTGCGTGAGCCTCCACTTCCCCAACTGTCCAACTGCCTCAGGAACACATTTCTAGGGAGTGTGGGTCGCACAGGCAGGGCGGCTCGAGTGAGGAACGTGGATTGCAGGCAAAAGCCACTGCGCTGACCATTCCCCCTGGAAGTCGCAGCTGAAGGCTCTCTGCACCATGCCCTAGCTGGAATGAGCCTGCAGCCTGGCCTCCAGTCCCAGGCTTGCACTGGGCCCTGCTTGGTCAGGACCCATCCCAGCCTCAGCACGGCCACCCTAGGGCCCGTGCAGGCCTAGGCCACTGCCAGCCAGGAGGACCTCGTTGGAGCGCTGTTCATTCGAGAAGGACCCAGGGTGTTGCCTGTGTGTCTCTTGCCCTGCTGGGACGCTGCAGGTCCAGAGGCTGTGTATGCACATGGCCACTGGGGCCTGAGCACAAAACAGTCATGGCCCCACTTTCAAGCATGATGCCTGCCGGCCCATAGCCGCCTGCCACCCCCCCTTGCTGTCTGCGTTGTCTTCACTGCTGGCAGGCTTCTGTGTGCACAGGCCAGTCTATGCCAAGGAAACGAGGTGCTTGCTCGCCCCTTGCTAGGAGCTCCTCCTAACGCATTGTGGACCGGGGCACACACGCCCCTAGACCAGAAGCCTGCAAGGCAGCTGCAGCTTCGCAATCCACAAAGGCCTGCAGCACTTGGCAGAGAGCCTTCTGCTATGGATATCTTTCCCATCCAAAGCCTTGGAGGAGTTCATGGATGCTCGGCCCTGCAGCGTTTTCCATCGGAGAGCACTGGGTGCCCAAAGCCTCCCATGTGGTTTCTGAGAACCTTCCAAAACACATGACCTTGGTACCCACTCTGTTGCCGGAGGGTAGTCCTAAGCAGAACTCTCGAAGCTTTTGGAGCCAGCGTGCCTCCTGCTTGGAAAGCTCCTCAGGAACTCATTTGGAGAGAGGCTTCTCCTCCCATGCTTGTCGGCCAACAGATGGTGCCCGCGCTCCACCAAAAAACTCTCTGCTTTGCCTTCAGCCATGGATAGCCTAGCTGAACTCTCTCTGCCACAAGTAGATACTGCAGGGTTCTTCCAGCCTACAGAAAGCAGAGTGCTTTTGCCTGAGCACTGCTATGCCATGGCAGCTCCCTGAAGGCCTCCTAGGGCCTTCTGTCCCCTAACACAGTCGTGCCATTCATCCCATGCGGGGAGCAAAGTTCACCCTTGGCAGGGCTCAGGGTGCAGCCTGTGTGTGGTTTCATGGCTGGGAAAGGGCAGATCCACAAGCTGGGGGCCCACTTGTGAATGGGACCTGGTGGGCAGAGCCGGCATTCCCTGGCTGGGATGCAGGAGATCTGGGGCCTTCAAGCTGCATGCACATCCCCTCTCTGGCTGCCCCTCTTGCTTCTTCTCTGCTGCCAAGCCTCTCACACCACACGTGCGTCTCATTGCACGGAGCATGCTGCTTGCCCTTCTTCACAAGGACCTCAACTCACAAGCCTCATTTCCTCGAAGGGGAGTGACAATTGACCCAGAGCCTCCAGAGGAGCTGAAGTCTCTCCAGCCACCAAGGGAAGCTGCCGAATTGATGACAGCCTGCTGCATGGAGGGCTTCGATGGGAGAGTGCCATGCATCCCTGGCGGCGACTCTCTCTCACAGTGCTTTCCATGGGGAAACCCTGTGTGTGCCAAGTGTCTCCTGTGTGCAGAAAATCTCTCCCCAGGGCCAGAGGTGCAGGGAACCGTCTTTGTACCCAGAGCAATGTTCTAGGCAGGCCTCCCATGCTGGGGGAGCCTCCACTTCCCCAACTGTCCAACTGCCTCAGGAACACACTTCTAGGGAGTGTGGGTCTGACAGGCAGGGCAGATCGAGTGAGGCTCATGGATTGCAGGCAAAAGCCACTGCACTGACCATTCCCCCTGGAAGTCGCAGCTGAAGGCTCTCTGCACCAGGCCCTAGCTGGAATGAGCCTGCAGCCTGGCCTCCAGTCCCAGGCTTGCCCTGGGCCCTGCTAGGATGGGACCCATCCCAGCCTCAGCACGGCCTCCCTAGGGCCTGTGCAGGCCTAGGCCACTGCCAGCCAGCAGGACCTCGATGGATTACCATTCATTCGAGGAGGCCCCAGGGTGTTGCCTGTGTGTCTCTTGCCCTGCTGGGACGCTGCAGGTCCAGAGGCTGTGTGTGCACGTGGCCACTGGGGCCTGAGCACAAAACAGTCATGACCCCACTTGCAAGCAGGATGCCTGCTGGCCCTTAGCTGCCTGAAACCTCCCCTTGCTGTCTGCGCTGTCTTCACTGCTGACAGGCCTGGGTGTGCACAGGCAAGTCTAGGCCAAGGAAACTGGGTGCTTGCATGCCGCTTGCTAGGAGGTCCTCCTAATGCATTCTGGTCTGGGGCACACACGCCCCTGGACCAGAAGCCTGCAAGGCAGCTGCAGCTTCACCATCCACAAAGTCCTGCAGCACTTGGCAGGGAGCCTTCTGCTATGCACAGCTTTCCCACTCCAAAGCCTTGCAGGAGTTCATGGATGCTCGGGCCTGCAGTGTTTTCCATCGGAGAGCTCTGGGTGCCCAAAACCTCCCCTGTGGCTTCCGAGCACCCTCCAACCCACATGCCCTTGGCACCCAGTCTGTTGCCGGAGGGTAGTCCTAAGCAAGACTCTCTAAGCTTTTGGAGCCAGCGTGCCTCCTGCTTGGAAAGCTCCTCAGGAACTCATTTGGAGTGAGGCTTCTGCTCCCATGCTTGTCGGCCAGCAGATGGTGCCAGCGCTCCACCAAAAAACTCTCTGCTTTGCCTTCAGCCAGGGTTCGCCTAGCTGAGCTCTCCTTGCCTCAAGCAGAAACTCCAGTGTGCATCCAGCCTACAGAAAGCAGAGTGCCTTTTCCTGAGCCTGCTATGTTGTGGCAGGTCCCCGAAGGCCTCCTAGGGCCTTCTCTCCCCTGACACAGTCGTGCCATTCAGCCCACCTGGCGAGCAATGGTCCACCTTGACAGGGCACACGGTGCAGCCTGGGTGTAGTTTCATGGTTGGGAAAGGGCAGATCCGGAAGCTGGGTGCCCACATGTGAATGGGGCCTGATGGGCCGAGCTGTCATTCCCTGCTTGCGAAGCAGGAGCTCTTGGGCCTGCAAGCTGCATGCACATCCCCTCCCTGGCTGCCCTCTTGCTTCTCCTCTGCTGCCAAGCCTCTCTCCCCACACGTGTGTCTCATCGAAAGGAGCAGGATGCTTGCCATTCTTTGCAAGGAGCTCATCCCACAAGCCTCATTTCCTTGGAGGGGTCTGCGAAATGCTCCAGAGCCTCCAGAGGAGCTGCAGACTCTCCAAACAACAAGGGCAGCAGCCGAGTCTATGACAGCCTGCTGCATGGAGGGCTTCGATGGGAGAGTGCCATGCAACCCTGGCGGCGACTCTCTCTCACAGTGCTTTCCATGGGGAAACATTGTGTGTGCCAAGTGTCTCCTGTGTGCAGAAAATCTCTCCCCAGCACCAGAAGTGCAGGGAATCCTCTTTGGACACAGAGCAATGTTCTAGGAAGGCCTCCCATGGTGCGTGAGCCTCCACTTCCCCAACTGTCCAACTGCCTCAGGAACACATTTCTAGGGAGTGTGGGTCGCACAGGCAGGGCGGCTCGAGTGAGGAACGTGGATTGCAGGCAAAAGCCACTGCGCTGACCATTCCCCCTGGAAGTCGCAGCTGAAGGCTCTCTGCACCATGCCCTAGCTGGAATGAGCCTGCAGCCTGGCCTCCAGTCCCAGGCTTGCACTGGGCCCTGCTTGGTCAGGACCCATCCCAGCCTCAGCACGGCCACCCTAGGGCCCGTGCAGGCCTAGGCCACTGCCAGCCAGGAGGACCTCGTTGGAGCGCTGTTCATTCGAGAAGGACCCAGGGTGTTGCCTGTGTGTCTCTTGCCCTGCTGGGACGCTGCAGGTCCAGAGGCTGTGTATGCACATGGCCACTGGGGCCTGAGCACAAAACAGTCATGGCCCCACTTTCAAGCATGATGCCTGCCGGCCCATAGCCGCCTGCCACCCCCCCTTGCTGTCTGCGTTGTCTTCACTGCTGGCAGGCTTCTGTGTGCACAGGCCAGTCTATGCCAAGGAAACGAGGTGCTTGCTCGCCCCTTGCTAGGAGCTCCTCCTAACGCATTGTGGACCGGGGCACACACGCCCCTAGACCAGAAGCCTGCAAGGCAGCTGCAGCTTCGCAATCCACAAAGGCCTGCAGCACTTGGCAGAGAGCCTTCTGCTATGGATATCTTTCCCATCCAAAGCCTTGGAGGAGTTCATGGATGCTCGGCCCTGCAGCGTTTTCCATCGGAGAGCACTGGGTGCCCAAAGCCTCCCCTGTGGTTTCTGAGAACCTTCCAAAACACATGACCTTGGTACCCACTCTGTTGCCGGAGGGTAGTCCTAAGCAGAACTCTCGAAGCTTTTGGAGCCAGCGTGCCTCCTGCTTGGAAAGCTCCTCAGGAACTCATTTGGAGAGAGGCTTCTCCTCCCATGCTTGTCGGCCAACAGATGGTGCCCGCGCTCCACCAAAAAACTCTCTGCTTTGCCTTCAGCCATGGATAGCCTAGCTGAACTTTCTCTGCCACAAGTAGATACTGCAGGGTTCTTCCAGCCTACAGAAAGCAGAGTGCTTTTGCCTGAGCACTGCTATGCCATGGCAGCTCCCTGAAGGCCTCCTAGGGCCTTCTGTCCCCTAACACAGTCGTGCCATTCATCCCATGCGGGGAGCAAAGTTCACCCTTGGCAGGGCTCAGGGTGCAGCCTGTGTGTGGTTTCATGGCTGGGAAAGGGCAGATCCACAAGCTGGGGGCCCACTTGTGAATGGGACCTGGTGGGCAGAGCCGGCATTCCCTGGCTGGGATACAGGAGATCTGGGGCCTTCAACCTGCATGCACATCCCCTCTCTGGCTGCCCCTCTTGCTTCTTCTCTGCTGCCAAGCCTCTCACACCACACGTGCGTCTCATTGCACGGAGCATGCTGCTTGCCCTTCTTCACAAGGACATCAACTCACAAGCCTCATTTCCTCGAAGGGGAGTGACAATTGACCCAGAGCCTCCAGAGGAGCTGAAGTCTCTCCAGCCACCAAGGGAAGCTGCCGAATTGATGACAGCCTGCTGCATGGAGGGCTTCGATGGGAGAGTGCCATGCATCCCTGGCGGCGACTCTCTCTCACAGTGCTTTCCATGGGGAAACCCTGTGTGTGCCAAGTGTCTCCTGTGTGCAGAAAATCTCTCCCCAGGGCCAGAGGTGCAGGGAACCGTCTTTGTACCCAGAGCAATGTTCTAGGCAGGCCTCCCATGCTGGGGGAGCCTCCACTTCCCCAACTGTCCAACTGCCTCAGGAACACACTTCTAGGGAGTGTGGGTCTGACAGGCAGGGCAGATCGAGTGAGGCTCATGGATTGCAGGCAAAAGCCACTGCGCTGACCATTCCCCCTGGAAGTCGCAGCTGAAGGCTCTCTGCACCAGGCCCTAGCTGGAATGAGCCTGCAGCCTGGCCTCCAGTCCCAGGCTTGCACTGGGCCCTGCTAGGATGGGACCCATCCCAGCCTCAGCACGGCCTCCCTAGGGCCTGTGCAGGCCTAGGCCACTGCCAGCCAGCAGGACCTCGATGGATTACCATTCATTCGAGGAGGCCCCAGGGTGTTGCCTGTGTGTCTCTTGCCCTGCTGGGACGCTGCAGGTCCAGAGGCTGTGTGTGCACGTGGCCACTGGGGCCTGAGCACAAAACAGTCATGACCCCACTTGCAAGCAGGATGCCTGCTGGCCCTTAGCTGCCTGAAACCTCCCCTTGCTGTCTGCGCTGTCTTCACTGCTGACAGGCCTGGGTGTGCACAGGCAAGTCTAGGCCAAGGAAACTGGGTGCTTGCATGCCGCTTGCTAGGAGGTCCTCCTAATGCATTCTGGTCTGGGGCACACACGCCCCTGGACCAGAAGCCTGCAAGGCAGCTGCAGCTTCACCATCCACAAAGTCCTGCAGCACTTGGCAGGGAGCCTTCTGCTATGCACAGCTTTCCCACTCCAAAGCCTTGCAGGAGTTCATGGATGCTCGGGCCTGCAGTGTTTTCCATCGGAGAGCTCTGGGTGCCCAAAACCTCCCCTGTGGCTTCCGAGCACCCTCCAACCCACATGCCCTTGGCACCCAGTCTGTTGCCGGAGGGTAGTCCTAAGCAAGACTCTCTAAGCTTTTGGAGCCAGCGTGCCTCCTGCTTGGAAAGCTCCTCAGGAACTCATTTGGAGTGAGGCTTCTGCTCCCATGCTTGTCGGCCAGCAGATGGTGCCAGCGCTCCACCAAAAAACTCTCTGCTTTGCCTTCAGCCAGGGTTCGCCTAGCTGAGCTCTCCTTGCCTCAAGCAGAAACTCCAGTGTGCATCCAGCCTACAGAAAGCAGAGTGCCTTTTCCTGAGCCTGCTATGTTGTGGCAGGTCCCCGAAGGCCTCCTAGGGCCTTCTCTCCCCTGACACAGTCGTGCCATTCAGCCCACCTGGCGAGCAATGGTCCACCTTGACAGGGCACACGGTGCAGCCTGGGTGTAGTTTCATGGTTGGGAAAGGGCAGATCCGGAAGCTGGGTGCCCACATGTGAATGGGGCCTGATGGGCCGAGCTGTCATTCCCTGCTTGCGAAGCAGGAGCTCTTGGGCCTGCAAGCTGCATGCACATCCCCTCCCTGGCTGCCCTCTTGCTTCTCCTCTGCTGCCAAGCCTCTCTCCCCACACGTGTGTCTCATCGAAAGGAGCAGGATGCTTGCCATTCTTTGCAAGGAGCTCATCCCACAAGCCTCATTTCCTTGGAGGGGTCTGCGAAATGCTCCAGAGCCTCCAGAGGAGCTGCAGACTCTCCAAACAACAAGGGCAGCAGCCGAGTCTATGACAGCCTGCTGCATGGAGGGCTTCGATGGGAGAGTGCCATGCAACCCTGGCGGCGACTCTCTCTCACAGTGCTTTCCATGGGGAAACATTGTGTGTGCCAAGTGTCTCCTGTGTGCAGAAAATCTCTCCCCAGCACCAGAAGTGCAGGGAATCCTCTTTGGACACAGAGCAATGTTCTAGGAAGGCCTCCCATGGTGCGTGAGCCTCCACTTCCCCAACTGTCCAACTGCCTCAGGAACACATTTCTAGGGAGTGTGGGTCGCACAGGCAGGGCGGCTCGAGTGAGGAACGTGGATTGCAGGCAAAAGCCACTGCGCTGACCATTCCCCCTGGAAGTCGCAGCTGAAGGCTCTCTGCACCATGCCCTAGCTGGAATGAGCCTGCAGCCTGGCCTCCAGTCCCAGGCTTGCACTGGGCCCTGCTTGGTCAGGACCCATCCCAGCCTCAGCACGGCCACCCTAGGGCCCGTGCAGGCCTAGGCCACTGCCAGCCAGGAGGACCTCGTTGGAGCGCTGTTCATTCGAGAAGGACCCAGGGTGTTGCCTGTGTGTCTCTTGCCCTGCTGGGACGCTGCAGGTCCAGAGGCTGTGTATGCACATGGCCACTGGGGCCTGAGCACAAAACAGTCATGGCCCCACTTTCAAGCATGATGCCTGCCGGCCCATAGCCGCCTGCCACCCCCCCTTGCTGTCTGCGTTGTCTTCACTGCTGGCAGGCTTCTGTGTGCACAGGCCAGTCTATGCCAAGGAAACGAGGTGCTTGCTCGCCCCTTGCTAGGAGCTCCTCCTAACGCATTGTGGACCGGGGCACACACGCCCCTAGACCAGAAGCCTGCAAGGCAGCTGCAGCTTCGCAATCCACAAAGGCCTGCAGCACTTGGCAGAGAGCCTTCTGCTATGGATATCTTTCCCATCCAAAGCCTTGGAGGAGTTCATGGATGCTCGGCCCTGCAGCGTTTTCCATCGGAGAGCACTGGGTGCCCAAAGCCTCCCCTGTGGTTTCTGAGAACCTTCCAAAACACATGACCTTGGTACCCACTCTGTTGCCGGAGGGTAGTCCTAAGCAGAACTCTCGAAGCTTTTGGAGCCAGCGTGCCTCCTGCTTGGAAAGCTCCTCAGGAACTCATTTGGAGAGAGGCTTCTCCTCCCATGCTTGTCGGCCAACAGATGGTGCCCGCGCTCCACCAAAAAACTCTCTGCTTTGCCTTCAGCCATGGATAGCCTAGCTGAACTTTCTCTGCCACAAGTAGATACTGCAGGGTTCTTCCAGCCTACAGAAAGCAGAGTGCTTTTGCCTGAGCACTGCTATGCCATGGCAGCTCCCTGAAGGCCTCCTAGGGCCTTCTGTCCCCTAACACAGTCGTGCCATTCATCCCATGCGGGGAGCAAAGTTCACCCTTGGCAGGGCTCAGGGTGCAGCCTGTGTGTGGTTTCATGGCTGGGAAAGGGCAGATCCACAAGCTGGGGGCCCACTTGTGAATGGGACCTGGTGGGCAGAGCCGGCATTCCCTGGCTGGGATACAGGAGATCTGGGGCCTTCAACCTGCATGCACATCCCCTCTCTGGCTGCCCCTCTTGCTTCTTCTCTGCTGCCAAGCCTCTCACACCACACGTGCGTCTCATTGCACGGAGCATGCTGCTTGCCCTTCTTCACAAGGACATCAACTCACAAGCCTCATTTCCTCGAAGGGGAGTGACAATTGACCCAGAGCCTCCAGAGGAGCTGAAGTCTCTCCAGCCACCAAGGGAAGCTGCCGAATTGATGACAGCCTGCTGCATGGAGGGCTTCGATGGGAGAGTGCCATGCATCCCTGGCGGCGACTCTCTCTCACAGTGCTTTCCATGGGGAAACCCTGTGTGTGCCAAGTGTCTCCTGTGTGCAGAAAATCTCTCCCCAGGGCCAGAGGTGCAGGGAACCGTCTTTGTACCCAGAGCAATGTTCTAGGCAGGCCTCCCATGCTGGGGGAGCCTCCACTTCCCCAACTGTCCAACTGCCTCAGGAACACACTTCTAGGGAGTGTGGGTCTGACAGGCAGGGCAGATCGAGTGAGGCTCATGGATTGCAGGCAAAAGCCACTGCGCTGACCATTCCCCCTGGAAGTCGCAGCTGAAGGCTCTCTGCACCAGGCCCTAGCTGGAATGAGCCTGCAGCCTGGCCTCCAGTCCCAGGCTTGCCCTGGGCCCTGCTAGGATGGGACCCATCCCAGCCTCAGCACGGCCTCCCTAGGGCCTGTGCAGGCCTAGGCCACTGCCAGCCAGCAGGACCTCGATGGATTACCATTCATTCGAGGAGGCCCCAGGGTGTTGCCTGTGTGTCTCTTGCCCTGCTGGGACGCTGCAGGTCCAGAGGCTGTGTGTGCACGTGGCCACTGGGGCCTGAGCACAAAACAGTCATGACCCCACTTGCAAGCAGGATGCCTGCTGGCCCTTAGCTGCCTGAAACCTCCCCTTGCTGTCTGCGCTGTCTTCACTGCTGACAGGCCTGGGTGTGCACAGGCAAGTCTAGGCCAAGGAAACTGGGTGCTTGCATGCCGCTTGCTAGGAGGTCCTCCTAATGCATTCTGGTCTGGGGCACACACGCCCCTGGACCAGAAGCCTGCAAGGCAGCTGCAGCTTCACCATCCACAAAGTCCTGCAGCACTTGGCAGGGAGCCTTCTGCTATGCACAGCTTTCCCACTCCAAAGCCTTGCAGGAGTTCATGGATGCTCGGGCCTGCAGTGTTTTCCATCGGAGAGCTCTGGGTGCCCAAAACCTCCCCTGTGGCTTCCGAGCACCCTCCAACCCACATGCCCTTGGCACCCAGTCTGTTGCCGGAGGGTAGTCCTAAGCAAGACTCTCTAAGCTTTTGGAGCCAGCGTGCCTCCTGCTTGGAAAGCTCCTCAGGAACTCATTTGGAGTGAGGCTTCTGCTCCCATGCTTGTCGGCCAGCAGATGGTGCCAGCGCTCCACCAAAAAACTCTCTGCTTTGCCTTCAGCCAGGGTTCGCCTAGCTGAGCTCTCCTTGCCTCAAGCAGAAACTCCAGTGTGCATCCAGCCTACAGAAAGCAGAGTGCCTTTTCCTGAGCCTGCTATGTTGTGGCAGGTCCCCGAAGGCCTCCTAGGGCCTTCTCTCCCCTGACACAGTCGTGCCATTCAGCCCACCTGGCGAGCAATGGTCCACCTTGACAGGGCACACGGTGCAGCCTGGGTGTAGTTTCATGGTTGGGAAAGGGCAGATCCGGAAGCTGGGTGCCCACATGTGAATGGGGCCTGATGGGCCGAGCTGTCATTCCCTGCTTGCGAAGCAGGAGCTCTTGGGCCTGCAAGCTGCATGCACATCCCCTCCCTGGCTGCCCTCTTGCTTCTCCTCTGCTGCCAAGCCTCTCTCCCCACACGTGTGTCTTATCGAAAGGAGCAGGATGCTTGCCATTCTTTGCAAGGAGCTCATCCCACAAGCCTCATTTCCTTGGAGGGGTCTGCGAAATGCTCCAGAGCCTCCAGAGGAGCTGCAGACTCTCCAAACAACAAGGGCAGCAGCCGAGTCTATGACAGCCTGCTGCATGGAGGGCTTCGATGGGAGAGTGCCATGCAACCCTGGCGGCGACTCTCTCTCACAGTGCTTTCCATGGGGAAACATTGTGTGTGCCAAGTGTCTCCTGTGTGCAGAAAATCTCTCCCCAGCACCAGAAGTGCAGGGAATCCTCTTTGGACACAGAGCAATGTTCTAGGAAGGCCTCCCATGGTGCGTGAGCCTCCACTTCCCCAACTGTCCAACTGCCTCAGGAACACATTTCTAGGGAGTGTGGGTCGCACAGGCAGGGCGGCTCAATGAGGAACGTGGATTGCAGGCAAAAGCCACTGCGCTGACCATTCCCCCTGGAAGTCACAGCTGAAGGCTCTCTGCACCATGCCCTAGCTGGAATGAGCCTGCAGCCTGGCCTCCAGTCCCAGGCTTGCACTGGGCCCTGCTTGGTCAGGACCCATCCCAGCCTCAGCACGGCCACCCTAGGGCCCGTGCAGGCCTAGGCCACTGCCAGCCAGGAGGACCTCGTTGGAGCGCTGTTCATTCGAGAAGGACCCAGGGTGTTGCCTGTGTGTCTCTTGCACTGCTGGGACGCTGCAGGTCCAGAGGCTGTGTGTGCACGTGGCCACTGGGGCCTGAGCACAAAACAGTCATGGCCCCACTTTCAAGCAGGACGCCTGCCAGCCCATAGCCGCCTGCCACACCCCCTTGCTGTCTGCGTTGTCTTCACTGCTGGCAGGCTTCTGTGTACACAGGCCAGTCTATGCCAAGGAAACGAGGTGCTTGCTCGCCCCTTGCTAGGAGCTCGTCCTAACGCATTGTGGACCGGGGCACTCACGCCCCTAGACCAGAAGCCTGCAAGGCAGCTGCAGCTTCGCAATCCACAAAGGCCTGCAGCACTTGGCAGAGAGCCTTCTGCTATGGATACCTTTCCCATCCAAAGCCTTGGAGGAGTTCATGGATGCTCGGCCCTGCAGCGTTTTCCATCGGAGAGCACTGGGTGCCCAAAGCCTCCCCTGTGGTTTCTGAGAACCTTCCAAAACACATGACCTTGGTACCCACTCTGTTGCCGGAGGGTAGTCCTAAGCAGAACTCTCGAAGCTTTTGGAGCCAGCGTGCCTCCTGCTTGGAAAGCTCCTCAGGAACTCATTTGGAGAGAGGCTTCTCCTCCCATGCTTGTCGGCCAACAGATGGTGCCAGCGCTCCACCAAAAAACTCTCTGCTTTGCCTTCAGCCATGGATAGCCTAGCTGAACTCTCTCTGCCTCAAGTAGATACTGCAGGGTTCTTCCAGCCTACAGAAAGCAGAGTGCTTTTGCCTGAGCACTGCTATGCCATGGCAGCTCCCTGAAGGCCTCCTAGGGCCTTCTGTCCCCTAACACAGTCGTGCCATTCATCCCATGCGGGGAGCAAAGTTCACCCTTGGCAGGGCTCAGGGTGCAGCCTGTGTGTGGTTTCATGGCTGGGAAAGGGCAGATCCACAAGCTGGGGGCCCACTTGTGAATGGGACCTGGTGGGCAGAGCCGGCATTCCCTGGCTGGGATGCAGGAGATCTGGGGCCTTCAAGCTGCATGCACATCCCCTCTCTGGCTGCCCCTCTTGCTTCTTCTCTGCTGCCAAGCCTCTCACACCACACGTGCGTCTCATTGCACGGAGCATGCTGCTTGCCCTTCTTCACAAGGACCTCAACTCACAAGCCTCATTTCCTCGAAGGGGAGTGACAATTGACCCAGAGCCTCCAGAGGAGCTGAAGTCTCTCCAGCCACCAAGGGAAGCTGCCGAATTGATGACAGCCTGCTGCATGGAGGGCTTCGATGGGAGAGTGCCATGCATCCCTGGCGGCGACTCTCTCTCACAGTGCTTTCCATGGGGAAACCCTGTGTGTGCCAAGTGTCTCCTGTGTGCAGAAAATCTCTCCCCAGGGCCAGAGGTGCAGGGAACCGTCTTTGTACCCAGAGCAATGTTCTAGGCAGGCCTCCCATGCTGGGGGAGCCTCCACTTCCCCAACTGTCCAACTGCCTCAGGAACACACTTCTAGGGAGTGTGGGTCTGACAGGCAGGGCAGATCGAGTGAGGCTCATGGATTGCAGGCAAAAGCCACTGCGCTGACCATTCCCCCTGGAAGTCGCAGCTGAAGGCTCTCTGCACCAGGCCCTAGCTGGAATGAGCCTGCAGCCTGGCCTCCAGTCCCAGGCTTGCCCTGGGCCCTGCTAGGATGGGACCCATCCCAGCCTCAGCACGGCCTCCCTAGGGCCTGTGCAGGCCTAGGCCACTGCCAGCCAGCAGGACCTCGATGGATTACCATTCATTCGAGGAGGCCCCAGGGTGTTGCCTGTGTGTCTCTTGCCCTGCTGGGACGCTGCAGGTCCAGAGGCTGTGTGTGCACGTGGCCACTGGGGCCTGAGCACAAAACAGTCATGACCCCACTTGCAAGCAGGATGCCTGCTGGCCCTTAGCTGCCTGAAACCTCCCCTTGCTGTCTGCGCTGTCTTCACTGCTGACAGGCCTGGGTGTGCACAGGCAAGTCTAGGCCAAGGAAACTGGGTGCTTGCATGCCGCTTGCTAGGAGGTCCTCCTAATGCATTCTGGTCTGGGGCACACACGCCCCTGGACCAGAAGCCTGCAAGGCAGCTGCAGCTTCACCATCCACAAAGTCCTGCAGCACTTGGCAGGGAGCCTTCTGCTATGCACAGCTTTCCCACTCCAAAGCCTTGCAGGAGTTCATGGATGCTCGGGCCTGCAGTGTTTTCCATCGGAGAGCTCTGGGTGCCCAAAACCTCCCCTGTGGCTTCCGAGCACCCTCCAACCCACATGCCCTTGGCACCCAGTCTGTTGCCGCAGGGTAGTCCTAAGCAAGACTCTCTAAGCTTTTGGAGCCAGCGTGCCTCCTGCTTGGAAAGCTCCTCAGGAACTCATTTGGAGTGAGGCTTCTGCTCCCATGCTTGTCGGCCAGCAGATGGTGCCAGCGCTCCACCAAAAAACTCTCTGCTTTGCCTTCAGCCAGGGTTCGCCTAGCTGAGCTCTCCTTGCCTCAAGCAGAAACTCCAGTGTGCATCCAGCCTACAGAAAGCAGAGTGCCTTTTCCTGAGCCTGCTATGTTGTGGCAGGTCCCCGAAGGCCTCCTAGGGCCTTCTCTCCCCTGACACAGTCGTGCCATTCAGCCCACCTGGCGAGCAATGGTCCACCTTGACAGGGCACACGGTGCAGCCTGGGTGTAGTTTCATGGTTGGGAAAGGGCAGATCCGGAAGCTGGGTGCCCACATGTGAATGGGGCCTGATGGGCCGAGCTGTCATTCCCTGCTTGCGAAGCAGGAGCTCTTGGGCCTGCAAGCTGCATGCACATCCCCTCCCTGGCTGCCCTCTTGCTTCTCCTCTGCTGCCAAGCCTCTCTCCCCACACGTGTGTCTCATCGAAAGGAGCAGGATGCTTGCCATTCTTTGCAAGGAGCTCATCCCACAAGCCTCATTTCCTTGGAGGGGTCTGCGAAATGCTCCAGAGCCTCCAGAGGAGCTGCAGACTCTCCAAACAACAAGGGCAGCAGCCGAGTCTATGACAGCCTGCTGCATGGAGGGCTTCGATGGGAGAGTGCCATGCAACCCTGGCGGCGACTCTCTCTCACAGTGCTTTCCATGGGGAAACATTGTGTGTGCCAAGTGTCTCCTGTGTGCAGAAAATCTCTCCCCAGCACCAGAAGTGCAGGGAATCCTCTTTGGACACAGAGCAATGTTCTAGGAAGGCCTCCCATGGTGCGTGAGCCTCCACTACCCCAACTGTCCAACTGCCTCAGGAACACATTTCTAGGGAGTGTGGGTCGCACAGGCAGGGCGGCTCGAGTGAGGAACGTGGATTGCAGGCAAAAGCCACTGCGCTGACCATTCCCCGTGGAAGTCGCAGCTGAAGGCTCTCTGCACCATGCCCTAGCTGGAATGAGCCTGCAGCCTGGCCTCCAGTCCCAGGCTTGCACTGGGCCCTGCTTGGTCAGGACCCATCCCAGCCTCAGCACGGCCACCCTAGGGCCCGTGCAGGCCTAGGCCACTGCCAGCCAGGAGGACCTCGTTGGAGCGCTGTTCATTCGAGAAGGACCCAGGGTGTTGCCTGTGTGTCTCTTGCCCTGCTGGGACGCTGCAGGTCCAGAGGCTGTGTATGCACATGGCCACTGGGGCCTGAGCACAAAACAGTCATGGCCCCACTTTCAAGCATGATGCCTGCCGGCCCATAGCCGCCTGCCACCCCCCCTTGCTGTCTGCGTTGTCTTCACTGCTGGCAGGCTTCTGTGTGCACAGGCCAGTCTATGCCAAGGAAACGAGGTGCTTGCTCGCCCCTTGCTAGGAGCTCCTCCTAACGCATTGTGGACCGGGGCACACACGCCCCTAGACCAGAAGCCTGCAAGGCAGCTGCAGCTTCGCAATCCACAAAGGCCTGCAGCACTTGGCAGAGAGCCTTCTGCTATGGATATCTTTCCCATCCAAAGCCTTGGAGGAGTTCATGGATGCTCGGCCCTGCAGCGTTTTCCATCGGAGAGCACTGGGTGCCCAAAGCCTCCCATGTGGTTTCTGAGAACCTTCCAAAACACATGACCTTGGTACCCACTCTGTTGCCGGAGGGTAGTCCTAAGCAGAACTCTCGAAGCTTTTGGAGCCAGCGTGCCTCCTGCTTGGAAAGCTCCTCAGGAACTCATTTGGAGAGAGGCTTCTCCTCCCATGCTTGTCGGCCAACAGATGGTGCCCGCGCTCCACCAAAAAACTCTCTGCTTTGCCTTCAGCCATGGATAGCCTAGCTGAACTCTCTCTGCCACAAGTAGATACTGCAGGGTTCTTCCAGCCTACAGAAAGCAGAGTGCTTTTGCCTGAGCACTGCTATGCCATGGCAGCTCCCTGAAGGCCTCCTAGGGCCTTCTGTCCCCTAACACAGTCGTGCCATTCATCCCATGCGGGGAGCAAAGTTCACCCTTGGCAGGGCTCAGGGTGCAGCCTGTGTGTGGTTTCATGGCTGGGAAAGGGCAGATCCACAAGCTGGGGGCCCACTTGTGAATGGGACCTGGTGGGCAGAGCCGGCATTCCCTGGCTGGGATGCAGGAGATCTGGGGCCTTCAAGCTGCATGCACATCCCCTCTCTGGCTGCCCCTCTTGCTTCTTCTCTGCTGCCAAGCCTCTCACACCACACGTGCGTCTCATTGCACGGAGCATGCTGCTTGCCCTTCTTCACAAGGACCTCAACTCACAAGCCTCATTTCCTCGAAGGGGAGTGACAATTGACCCAGAGCCTCCAGAGGAGCTGAAGTCTCTCCAGCCACCAAGGGAAGCTGCCGAATTGATGACAGCCTGCTGCATGGAGGGCTTCGATGGGAGAGTGCCATGCATCCCTGGCGGCGACTCTCTCTCACAGTGCTTTCCATGGGGAAACCCTGTGTGTGCCAAGTGTCTCCTGTGTGCAGAAAATCTCTCCCCAGGGCCAGAGGTGCAGGGAACCGTCTTTGTACCCAGAGCAATGTTCTAGGCAGGCCTCCCATGCTGGGGGAGCCTCCACTTCCCCAACTGTCCAACTGCCTCAGGAACACACTTCTAGGGAGTGTGGGTCTGACAGGCAGGGCAGATCGAGTGAGGCTCATGGATTGCAGGCAAAAGCCACTGCACTGACCATTCCCCCTGGAAGTCGCAGCTGAAGGCTCTCTGCACCAGGCCCTAGCTGGAATGAGCCTGCAGCCTGGCCTCCAGTCCCAGGCTTGCCCTGGGCCCTGCTAGGAT
Source organism: Hippopotamus amphibius kiboko (assembly GCF_030028045.1). Lineage (NCBI taxonomy): Eukaryota > Metazoa > Chordata > Mammalia > Artiodactyla > Hippopotamidae > Hippopotamus > Hippopotamus amphibius. The sequence goes on along the minus strand of NC_080187.1, from coordinate 121,300,468 downwards.
GGGACCCATCCCAGCCTCAGCACGGCCTCCCTAGGGCCTGTGCAGGCCTAGGCCACTGCCAGCCAGCAGGACCTCGATGGATTACCATTCATTCGAGGAGGCCCCAGGGTGTTGCCTGTGTGTCTCTTGCCCTGCTGGGACGCTGCAGGTCCAGAGGCTGTGTGTGCACGTGGCCACTGGGGCCTGAGCACAAAACAGTCATGACCCCACTTGCAAGCAGGATGCCTGCTGGCCCTTAGCTGCCTGAAACCTCCCCTTGCTGTCTGCGCTGTCTTCACTGCTGACAGGCCTGGGTGTGCACAGGCAAGTCTAGGCCAAGGAAACTGGGTGCTTGCATGCCGCTTGCTAGGAGGTCCTCCTAATGCATTCTGGTCTGGGGCACACACGCCCCTGGACCAGAAGCCTGCAAGGCAGCTGCAGCTTCACCATCCACAAAGTCCTGCAGCACTTGGCAGGGAGCCTTCTGCTATGCACAGCTTTCCCACTCCAAAGCCTTGCAGGAGTTCATGGATGCTCGGGCCTGCAGTGTTTTCCATCGGAGAGCTCTGGGTGCCCAAAACCTCCCCTGTGGCTTCCGAGCACCCTCCAACCCACATGCCCTTGGCACCCAGTCTGTTGCCGGAGGGTAGTCCTAAGCAAGACTCTCTAAGCTTTTGGAGCCAGCGTGCCTCCTGCTTGGAAAGCTCCTCAGGAACTCATTTGGAGTGAGGCTTCTGCTCCCATGCTTGTCGGCCAGCAGATGGTGCCAGCGCTCCACCAAAAAACTCTCTGCTTTGCCTTCAGCCAGGGTTCGCCTAGCTGAGCTCTCCTTGCCTCAAGCAGAAACTCCAGTGTGCATCCAGCCTACAGAAAGCAGAGTGCCTTTTCCTGAGCCTGCTATGTTGTGGCAGGTCCCCGAAGGCCTCCTAGGGCCTTCTCTCCCCTGACACAGTCGTGCCATTCAGCCCACCTGGCGAGCAATGGTCCACCTTGACAGGGCACACGGTGCAGCCTGGGTGTAGTTTCATGGTTGGGAAAGGGCAGATCCGGAAGCTGGGTGCCCACATGTGAATGGGGCCTGATGGGCCGAGCTGTCATTCCCTGCTTGCGAAGCAGGAGCTCTTGGGCCTGCAAGCTGCATGCACATCCCCTCCCTGGCTGCCCTCTTGCTTCTCCTCTGCTGCCAAGCCTCTCTCCCCACACGTGTGTCTTATCGAAAGGAGCAGGATGCTTGCCATTCTTTGCAAGGAGCTCATCCCACAAGCCTCATTTCCTTGGAGGGGTCTGCGAAATGCTCCAGAGCCTCCAGAGGAGCTGCAGACTCTCCAAACAACAAGGGCAGCAGCCGAGTCTATGACAGCCTGCTGCATGGAGGGCTTCGATGGGAGAGTGCCATGCAACCCTGGCGGCGACTCTCTCTCACAGTGCTTTCCATGGGGAAACATTGTGTGTGCCAAGTGTCTCCTGTGTGCAGAAAATCTCTCCCCAGCACCAGAAGTGCAGGGAATCCTCTTTGGACACAGAGCAATGTTCTAGGAAGGCCTCCCATGGTGCGTGAGCCTCCACTTCCCCAACTGTCCAACTGCCTCAGGAACACATTTCTAGGGAGTGTGGGTCGCACAGGCAGGGCGGCTCGAGTGAGGAACGTGGATTGCAGGCAAAAGCCACTGCGCTGACCATTCCCCCTGGAAGTCGCAGCTGAAGGCTCTCTGCACCATGCCCTAGCTGGAATGAGCCTGCAGCCTGGCCTCCAGTCCCAGGCTTGCACTGGGCCCTGCTTGGTCAGGACCCATCCCAGCCTCAGCACGGCCACCCTAGGGCCCGTGCAGGCCTAGGCCACTGCCAGCCAGGAGGACCTCGTTGGAGCGCTGTTCATTCGAGAAGGACCCAGGGTGTTGCCTGTGTGTCTCTTGCCCTGCTGGGACGCTGCAGGTCCAGAGGCTGTGTATGCACATGGCCACTGGGGCCTGAGCACAAAACAGTCATGGCCCCACTTTCAAGCATGATGCCTGCCGGCCCATAGCCGCCTGCCACCCCCCCTTGCTGTCTGCGTTGTCTTCACTGCTGGCAGGCTTCTGTGTGCACAGGCCAGTCTATGCCAAGGAAACGAGGTGCTTGCCCGCCCCTTGCTAGGAGCTCCTCCTAACGCATTGTGGACCGGGGCACACACGCCCCTAGACCAGAAGCCTGCAAGGCAGCTGCAGCTTCGCAATCCACAAAGGCCTGCAGCACTTGGCAGAGAGCCTTCTGCTATGGATATCTTTCCCATCCAAAGCCTTGGAGGAGTTCATGGATGCTCGGCCCTGCAGCGTTTTCCATCGGAGAGCACTGGGTGCCCAAAGCCTCCCCTGTGGTTTCTGAGAACCTTCCAAAACACATGACCTTGGTACCCACTCTGTTGCCGGAGGGTAGTCCTAAGCAGAACTCTCGAAGCTTTTGGAGCCAGCGTGCCTCCTGCTTGGAAAGCTCCTCAGGAACTCATTTGGAGAGAGGCTTCTCCTCCCATGCTTGTCGGCCAACAGATGGTGCCAGCGCTCCACCAAAAAACTCTCTGCTTTGCCTTCAGCCATGGATAGCCTAGCTGAACTCTCTCTGCCACAAGTAGATACTGCAGGGTTCTTCCAGCCTACAGAAAGCAGAGTGCTTTTGCCTGAGCACTGCTATGCCATGGCAGCTCCCTGAAGGCCTCCTAGGGCCTTCTGTCCCCTAACACAGTCGTGCCATTCATCCCATGCGGGGAGCAAAGTTCACCCTTGGCAGGGCTCAGGGTGCAGCCTGTGTGTGGTTTCATGGCTGGGAAAGGGCAGATCCACAAGCTGGGGGCCCACTTGTGAATGGGACCTGGTGGGCAGAGCCGGCATTCCCTGGCTGGGATGCAGGAGATCTGGGGCCTTCAAGCTGCATGCACATCCCCTCTCTGGCTGCCCCTCTTGCTTCTTCTCTGCTGCCAAGCCTCTCACACCACACGTGCGTCTCATTGCACGGAGCATGCTGCTTGCCCTTCTTCACAAGGACCTCAACTCACAAGCCTCATTTCCTCGAAGGGGAGTGACAATTGACCCAGAGCCTCCAGAGGAGCTGAAGTCTCTCCAGCCACCAAGGGAAGCAGCCGAATTGATGACAGCCTGCTGCATGGAGGGCTTCGATGGGAGAGTGCCATGCATCCCTGGCGGCGACTCTCTCTCACAGTGCTTTCCATGGGGAAACCCTGTGTGTGCCAAGTGTCTCCTGTGTGCAGAAAATCTCTCCCCAGGGCCAGAGGTGCAGGGAACCGTCTTTGTACCCAGAGCAATGTTCTAGGCAGGCCTCCCATGCTGGGTGAGCCTCCACTTCCCCAACTGTCCAACTGCCTCAGGAACACACTTCTAGGGAGTGTGGGTCTGACAGGCAGGGCAGATCGAGTGAGGCTCATGGATTGCAGGCAAAAGCCACTGCGCTGACCATTCCCCCTGGAAGTCGCAGCTGAAGGCTCTCTGCACCAGGCCCTAGCTGGAATGAGCCTGCAGCCTGGCCTCCAGTCCCAGGCTTGCCCTGGGCCCTGCTAGGATGGGACCCATCCCAGCCTCAGCACGGCCTCCCTAGGGCCTGTGCAGGCCTAGGCCACTGCCAGCCAGCAGGACCTCGATGGATTACCATTCATTCGAGGAGGCCCCAGGGTGTTGCCTGTGTGTCTCTTGCCCTGCTGGGATGCTGCAGGTCCAGAGGCTGTGTGTGCACGTGGCCACTGGGGCCTGAGCACAAAACAGTCATGACCCCACTTGCAAGCAGGATGCCTGCTGGCCCTTAGCTGCCTGAAACCTCCGCTTGCTGTCTGCGCTGTCTTCACTGCTGACAGGCCTGGGTGTGCACAGGCAAGTCTAGGCCAAGGAAACTGGGTGCTTGCATGCCGCTTGCTAGGAGGTCCTCCTAATGCATTCTGGTCTGGGGCACACACGCCCCTGGACCAGAAGCCTGCAAGGCAGCTGCAGCTTCACCATCCACAAAGTCCTGCAGCACTTGGCAGGGAGCCTTCTGCTATGCACAGCTTTCCCACTCCAAAGCCTTGCAGGAGTTCATGGATGCTCGGGCCTGCAGTGTTTTCCATCGGAGAGCTCTGGGTGCCCAAAACCTCCCCTGTGGCTTCCGAGCACCCTCCAACCCACATGCCCTTGGCACCCAGTCTGTTGCCGGAGGGTAGTCCTAAGCAAGACTCTCTAAGCTTTTGGAGCCAGCGTGCCTCCTGCTTGGAAAGCTCCTCAGGAACTCATTTGGAGCGAGGCTTCTGCTCCCATGCTTGTCGGCCAGCAGATGGTGCCAGCGCTCCACCAAAAAACTCTCTGCTTTGCCTTCAGCCAGGGTTCGCCTAGCTGAGCTCTCCTTGCCTCAAGCAGAAACTCCAGTGTGCATCCAGCCTACAGAAAGCAGAGTGCCTTTTCCTGAGCCTGCTATGTTGTGGCAGGTCCCCGAAGGCCTCCTAGGGCCTTCTCTCCCCTGACACAGTCGTGCCATTCAGCCCACCTGGCGAGCAATGGTCCACCTTGACAGGGCACACGGTGCAGCCTGGGTGTAGTTTCATGGTTGGGAAAGGGCAGATCCGGAAGCTGGGTGCCCACATGTGAATGGGGCCTGATGGGCCGAGCTGTCATTCCCTGCTTGCGAAGCAGGAGCTCTTGGGCCTGCAAGCTGCATGCACATCCCCTCCCTGGCTGCCCTCTTGCTTCTCCTCTGCTGCCAAGCCTCTCTCCCCACACGTGTGTCTCATCGAAAGGAGCAGGATGCTTGCCATTCTTTGCAAGGAGCTCATCCCACAAGCCTCATTTCCTTGGAGGGGTCTGCGAAATGCTCCAGAGCCTCCAGAGGAGCTGCAGACTCTCCAAACAACAAGGGCAGCAGCCGAGTCTATGACAGCCTGCTGCATGGAGGGCTTCGATGGGAGAGTGCCATGCAACCCTGGCGGCGACTCTCTCTCACAGTGCTTTCCATGGGGAAACATTGTGTGTGCCAAGTGTCTCCTGTGTGCAGAAAATCTCTCCCCAGCACCAGAAGTGCAGGGAATCCTCTTTGGACACAGAGCAATGTTCTAGGAAGGCCTCCCATGGTGCGTGAGCCTCCACTTCCCCAACTGTCCAACTGCCTCAGGAACACATTTCTAGGGAGTGTGGGTCGCACAGGCAGGGCGGCTCGAGTGAGGAACGTGGATTGCAGGCAAAAGCCACTGCGCTGACCATTCCCCCTGGAAGTCGCAGCTGAAGGCTCTCTGCACCATGCCCTAGCTGGAATGAGCCTGCAGCCTGGCCTCCAGTCCCAGGCTTGCACTGGGCCCTGCTTGGTCAGGACCCATCCCAGCCTCAGCACGGCCACTCTAGGGCCCGTGCAGGCCTAGGCCACTGCCAGCCAGGAGGACCTCGTTGGAGCGCTGTTCATTCGAGAAGGACCCAGGGTGTTGCCTGTGTGTCTCTTGCCCTGCTGGGACGCTGCAGGTCCAGAGGCTGTGTATGCACATGGCCACTGGGGCCTGAGCACAAAACAGTCATGGCCCCACTTTCAAGCAGGATGCCTGCCGGCCCATAGCCGCCTGCCACCCCCCCTTGCTGTCTGCGTTGTCTTCACTGCTGGCAGGCTTCTGTGTGCACAGGCCAGTCTATGCCAAGGAAACGAGGTGCTTGCCCGCCCCTTGCTAGGAGCTCCTCCTAACGCATTGTGGACCGGGGCACACACGCCCCTAGACCAGAAGCCTGCAAGGCAGCTGCAGCTTCGCAATCCACAAAGGCCTGCAGCACTTGGCAGAGAGCCTTCTGCTATGGATATCTTTCCCATCCAAAGCCTTGGAGGAGTTCATGGATGCTCGGCCCTGCAGCGTTTTCCATCGGAGAGCACTGGGTGCCCAAAGCCTCCCCTGTGGTTTCTGAGAACCTTCCAAAACACATGACCTTGGTACCCACTCTGTTGCCGGAGGGTAGTCCTAAGCAGAACTCTCGAAGCTTTTGGAGCCAGCGTGCCTCCTGCTTGGAAAGCTCCTCAGGAACTCATTTGGAGAGAGGCTTCTCCTCCCATGCTTGTCGGCCAACAGATGGTGCCAGCGCTCCACCAAAAAACTCTCTGCTTTGCCTTCAGCCATGGATAGCCTAGCTGAACTCTCTCTGCCACAAGTAGATACTGCAGGGTTCTTCCAGCCTACAGAAAGCAGAGTGCTTTTGCCTGAGCACTGCTATGCCATGGCAGCTCCCTGAAGGCCTCCTAGGGCCTTCTGTCCCCTAACACAGTCGTGCCATTCATCCCATGCGGGGAGCAAAGTTCACCCTTGGCAGGGCTCAGGGTGCAGCCTGTGTGTGGTTTCATGGCTGGGAAAGGGCAGATCCACAAGCTGGGGGCCCACTTGTGAATGGGACCTGGTGGGCAGAGCCGGCATTCCCTGGCTGGGATGCAGGAGATCTGGGGCCTTCAAGCTGCATGCACATCCCCTCTCTGGCTGCCCCTCTTGCTTCTTCTCTGCTGCCAAGCCTCTCACACCACACGTGCGTCTCATTGCACGGAGCATGCTGCTTGCCCTTCTTCACAAGGACCTCAACTCACAAGCCTCATTTCCTCGAAGGGGAGTGACAATTGACCCAGAGCCTCCAGAGGAGCTGAAGTCTCTCCAGCCACCAAGGGAAGCAGCCGAATTGATGACAGCCTGCTGCATGGAGGGCTTCGATGGGAGAGTGCCATGCATCCCTGGCGGCGACTCTCTCTCACAGTGCTTTCCATGGGGAAACCCTGTGTGTGCCAAGTGTCTCCTGTGTGCAGAAAATCTCTCCCCAGGGCCAGAGGTGCAGGGAACCGTCTTTGTACCCAGAGCAATGTTCTAGGCAGGCCTCCCATGCTGGGTGAGCCTCCACTTCCCCAACTGTCCAACTGCCTCAGGAACACACTTCTAGGGAGTGTGGGTCTGACAGGCAGGGCAGATCGAGTGAGGCTCATGGATTGCAGGCAAAAGCCACTGCGCTGACCATTCCCCCTGGAAGTCGCAGCTGAAGGCTCTCTGCACCAGGCCCTAGCTGGAATGAGCCTGCAGCCTGGCCTCCAGTCCCAGGCTTGCCCTGGGCCCTGCTAGGATGGGACCCATCCCAGCCTCAGCACGGCCTCCCTAGGGCCTGTGCAGGCCTAGGCCACTGCCAGCCAGCAGGACCTCGATGGATTACCATTCATTCGAGGAGGCCCCAGGGTGTTGCCTGTGTGTCTCTTGCCCTGCTGGGATGCTGCAGGTCCAGAGGCTGTGTGTGCACGTGGCCACTGGGGCCTGAGCACAAAACAGTCATGACCCCACTTGCAAGCAGGATGCCTGCTGGCCCTTAGCTGCCTGAAACCTCCCCTTGCTGTCTGCGCTGTCTTCACTGCTGACAGGCCTGGGTGTGCACAGGCAAGTCTAGGCCAAGGAAACTGGGTGCTTGCATGCCGCTTGCTAGGAGGTCCTCCTAATGCATTCTGGTCTGGGGCACACACGCCCCTGGACCAGAAGCCTGCAAGGCAGCTGCAGCTTCACCATCCACAAAGTCCTGCAGCACTTGGCAGGGAGCCTTCTGCTATGCACAGCTTTCCCACTCCAAAGCCTTGCAGGAGTTCATGGATGCTCGGGCCTGCAGTGTTTTCCATCGGAGAGCTCTGGGTGCCCAAAACCTCCCCTGTGGCTTCCGAGCACCCTCCAACCCACATGCCCTTGGCACCCAGTCTGTTGCCGGAGGGTAGTCCTAAGCAAGACTCTCTAAGCTTTTGGAGCCAGCGTGCCTCCTGCTTGGAAAGCTCCTCAGGAACTCATTTGGAGCGAGGCTTCTGCTCCCATGCTTGTCGGCCAGCAGATGGTGCCAGCGCTCCACCAAAAAACTCTCTGCTTTGCCTTCAGCCAGGGTTCGCCTAGCTGAGCTCTCCTTGCCTCAAGCAGAAACTCCAGTGTGCATCCAGCCTACAGAAAGCAGAGTGCCTTTTCCTGAGCCTGCTATGTTGTGGCAGGTCCCCGAAGGCCTCCTAGGGCCTTCTCTCCCCTGACACAGTCGTGCCATTCAGCCCACCTGGCGAGCAATGGTCCACCTTGACAGGGCACACGGTGCAGCCTGGGTGTAGTTTCATGGTTGGGAAAGGGCAGATCCGGAAGCTGGGTGCCCACATGTGAATGGGGCCTGATGGGCCGAGCTGTCATTCCCTGCTTGCGAAGCAGGAGCTCTTGGGCCTGCAAGCTGCATGCACATCCCCTCCCTGGCTGCCCTCTTGCTTCTCCTCTGCTGCCAAGCCTCTCTCCCCACACGTGGGTCTCATCGAAAGGAGCAGGATGCTTGCCATTCTTTGCAAGGAGCTCATCCCACAAGCCTCATTTCCTTGGAGGGGTCTGCGAAATGCTCCAGAGCCTCCAGAGGAGCTGCAGACTCTCCAAACAACAAGGGCAGCAGCCGAGTCTATGACAGCCTGCTGCATGGAGGGCTTCGATGGGAGAGTGCCATGCAACCCTGGCGGCGACTCTCTCTCACAGTGCTTTCCATGGGGAAACATTGTGTGTGCCAAGTGTCTCCTGTGTGCAGAAAATCTCTCCCCAGCACCAGAAGTGCAGGGAATCCTCTTTGGACACAGAGCAATGTTCTAGGAAGGCCTCCCATGGTGCGTGAGCCTCCACTTCCCCAACTGTCCAACTGCCTCAGGAACACATTTCTAGGGAGTGTGGGTCGCACAGGCAGGGCGGCTCGAGTGAGGAACGTGGATTGCAGGCAAAAGCCACTGCGCTGACCATTCCCCCTGGAAGTCGCAGCTGAAGGCTCTCTGCACCATGCCCTAGCTGGAATGAGCCTGCAGCCTGGCCTCCAGTCCCAGGCTTGCACTGGGCCCTGCTTGGTCAGGACCCATCCCAGCCTCAGCACGGCCACCCTAGGGCCCGTGCAGGCCTAGGCCACTGCCAGCCAGGAGGACCTCGTTGGAGCGCTGTTCATTCGAGAAGGACCCAGGGTGTTGCCTGTGTGTCTCTTGCCCTGCTGGGACGCTGCAGGTCCAGAGGCTGTGTATGCACATGGCCACTGGGGCCTGAGCACAAAACAGTCATGGCCCCACTTTCAAGCATGATGCCTGCCGGCCCATAGCCGCCTGCCACCCCCCCTTGCTGTCTGCGTTGTCTTCACTGCTGGCAGGCTTCTGTGTGCACAGGCCAGTCTATGCCAAGGAAACGAGGTGCTTGCTCGCCCCTTGCTAGGAGCTCCTCCTAACGCATTGTGGACCGGGGCACACACGCCCCTAGACCAGAAGCCTGCAAGGCAGCTGCAGCTTCGCAATCCACAAAGGCCTGCAGCACTTGGCAGAGAGCCTTCTGCTATGGATATCTTTCCCATCCAAAGCCTTGGAGGAGTTCATGGATGCTCGGCCCTGCAGCGTTTTCCATCGGAGAGCACTGGGTGCCCAAAGCCTCCCCTGTGGTTTCTGAGAACCTTCCAAAACACATGACCTTGGTACCCACTCTGTTGCCGGAGGGTAGTCCTAAGCAGAACTCTCGAAGCTTTTGGAGCCAGCGTGCCTCCTGCTTGGAAAGCTCCTCAGGAACTCATTTGGAGAGAGGCTTCTCCTCCCATGCTTGTCGGCCAACAGATGGTGCCCGCGCTCCACCAAAAAACTCTCTGCTTTGCCTTCAGCCATGGATAGCCTAGCTGAACTCTCTCTGCCACAAGTAGATACTGCAGGGTTCTTCCAGCCTACAGAAAGCAGAGTGCTTTTGCCTGAGCACTGCTATGCCATGGCAGCTCCCTGAAGGCCTCCTAGGGCCTTCTGTCCCCTAACACAGTCGTGCCATTCATCCCATGCGGGGAGCAAAGTTCACCCTTGGCAGGGCTCAGGGTGCAGCCTGTGTGTGGTTTCATGGCTGGGAAAGGGCAGATCCACAAGCTGGGGGCCCACTTGTGAATGGGACCTGGTGGGCAGAGCCGGCATTCCCTGGCTGGGATGCAGGAGATCTGGGGCCTTCAAGCTGCATGCACATCCCCTCTCTGGCTGCCCCTCTTGCTTCTTCTCTGCTGCCAAGCCTCTCACACCACACGTGCGTCTCATTGCACGGAGCATGCTGCTTGCCCTTCTTCACAAGGACCTCAACTCACAAGCCTCATTTCCTCGAAGGGGAGTGACAATTGACCCAGAGCCTCCAGAGGAGCTGAAGTCTCTCCAGCCACCAAGGGAAGCAGCCGAATTGATGACAGCCTGCTGCATGGAGGGCTTCGATGGGAGAGTGCCATGCATCCCTGGCGGCGACTCTCTCTCACAGTGCTTTCCATGGGGAAACCCTGTGTGTGCCAAGTGTCTCCTGTGTGCAGAAAATCTCTCCCCAGGGCCAGAGGTGCAGGGAACCGTCTTTGTACCCAGAGCAATGTTCTAGGCAGGCCTCCCATGCTGGGTGAGCCTCCACTTCCCCAACTGTCCAACTGCCTCAGGAACACACTTCTAGGGAGTGTGGGTCTGACAGGCAGGGCAGATCGAGTGAGGCTCATGGATTGCAGGCAAAAGCCACTGCGCTGACCATTCCCCCTGGAAGTCGCAGCTGAAGGCTCTCTGCACCAGGCCCTAGCTGGAATGAGCCTGCAGCCTGGCCTCCAGTCCCAGGCTTGCCCTGGGCCCTGCTAGGATGGGACCCATCCCAGCCTCAGCACGGCCTCCCTAGGGCCTGTGCAGGCCTAGGCCACTGCCAGCCAGCAGGACCTCGATGGATTACCATTCATTCGAGGAGGCCCCAGGGTGTTGCCTGTGTGTCTCTTGCCCTGCTGGGACGCTGCAGGTCCAGAGGCTGTGTGTGCACGTGGCCACTGGGGCCTGAGCACAAAACAGTCATGACCCCACTTGCAAGCAGGATGCCTGCTGGCCCTTAGCTGCCTGAAACCTCCCCTTGCTGTCTGCGCTGTCTTCACTGCTGACAGGCCTGGGTGTGCACAGGCAAGTCTAGGCCAAGGAAACTGGGTGCTTGCATGCCGCTTGCTAGGAGGTCCTCCTAATGCATTCTGGTCTGGGGCACACACGCCCCTGGACCAGAAGCCTGCAAGGCAGCTGCAGCTTCACCATCCACAAAGTCCTGCAGCACTTGGCAGGGAGCCTTCTGCTATGCACAGCTTTCCCACTCCAAAGCCTTGCAGGAGTTCATGGATGCTCGGGCCTGCAGTGTTTTCCATCGGAGAGCTCTGGGTGCCCAAAACCTCCCCTGTGGCTTCCGAGCACCCTCCAACCCACATGCCCTTGGCACCCAGTCTGTTGCCGGAGGGTAGTCCTAAGCAAGACTCTCTAAGCTTTTGGAGCCAGCGTGCCTCCTGCTTGGAAAGCTCCTCAGGAACTCATTTGGAGCGAGGCTTCTGCTCCCATGCTTGTCGGCCAGCAGATGGTGCCAGCGCTCCACCAAAAAACTCTCTGCTTTGCCTTCAGCCAGGGTTCGCCTAGCTGAGCTCTCCTTGCCTCAAGCAGAAACTCCAGTGTGCATCCAGCCTACAGAAAGCAGAGTGCCTTTGCCTGAGCACTGCTATGTTGTGGCAGGTCCCCGAAGGCCTCCTAGGGCCTTCTCTCCCCTGACACAGTCGTGCCATTCAGCCCACCTGGCGAGCAATGGTCCACCTTGACAGGGCACACGGTGCAGCCTGGGTGTAGTTTCATGGTTGGGAAAGGGCAGATCCGGAAGCTGGGTGCCCACATGTGAATGGGGCCTGATGGGCCGAGCTGTCATTCCCTGCTGGCGAAGCAGGAGCTCTGGGGCCTGCAAGCTGCATGCACATCCCCTCCCTGGCTGCCCTCTTGCTTCTCCTCTGCTGCCAAGCCTCTCTCCCCACACGTGTGTCTCATCGAAAGGAGCAGGATGCTTGCCATTCTTTGCAAGGAGCTCATCCCACAAGCCTCATTTCCTTGGAGGGGTCTGCGAAATGCTCCAGAGCCTCCAGAGGAGCTGCAGACTCTCCAAACAACAAGGGCAGCAGCCGAGTCTATGACAGCCTGCTGCATGGAGGGCTTCGATGGGAGAGTGCCATGCAACCCTGGCGGCGACTCTCTCTCACAGTGCTTTCCATGGGGAAACATTGTGTGTGCCAAGTGTCTCCTGTGTGCAGAAAATCTCTCCCCAGCACCAGAAGTGCAGGGAATCCTCTTTGGACACAGAGCAATGTTCTAGGAAGGCCTCCCATGGTGCGTGAGCCTCCACTTCCCCAACTGTCCAACTGCCTCAGGAACACATTTCTAGGGAGTGTGGGTCGCACAGGCAGGGCGGCTCGAGTGAGGAACGTGGATTGCAGGCAAAAGCCACTGCGCTGACCATTCCCCCTGGAAGTCACAGCTGAAGGCTCTCTGCACCATGCCCTAGCTGGAATGAGCCTGCAGCCTGGCCTCCAGTCCCAGGCTTGCCCTGGGCCCTGCTTGGTCAGGACCCATCCCAGCCTCAGCACGGCCACCCTAGGGCCTGTGCAGGCCTAGGCCACTGCCAGCCAGGAGGACCTCATTGGAGCGCTGTTCATTCGAGAAGGACCCAGGGTGTTGCCTGTGTGTCTCTTGCACTGCTGGGACGCTGCAGGTCCAGAGGCTGTGTGTGCACGTGGCCACTGGGGCCTGAGCACAAAACAGTCATGGCCCCACTTTCAAGCAGGACGCCTGCCAGCCCATAGCCGCCTGCCACACCCCCTTGCTGTCTGCGTTGTCTTCACTGCTGGCAGGCTTCTGTGTACACAGGCCAGTCTATGCCAAGGAAACGAGGTGCTTGCTCGCCCCTTGCTAGGAGCTCCTCCTAACGCATTGTGGACCGGGGCACTCACGCCCCTAGACCAGAAGCCTGCAAGGCAGCTGCAGCTTCGCAATCCACAAAGGCCTGCAGCACTTGGCAGAGAGCCTTCTGCTATGGATACCTTTCCCATCCAAAGCCTTGGAGGAGTTCATGGATGCTCGGCCCTGCAGCGTTTTCCATCGGAGAGCACTGGGTGCCCAAAGCCTCCCCTGTGGTTTCTGAGAACCTTCCAAAACACATGACCTTGGTACCCACTCTGTTGCCGGAGGGTAGTCCTAAGCAGAACTCTCGAAGCTTTTGGAGCCAGCGTGCCTCCTGCTTGGAAAGCTCCTCAGGAACTCATTTGGAGAGAGGCTTCTCCTCCCATGCTTGTCGGCCAACAGATGGTGCCAGCGCTCCACCAAAAAACTCTCTGCTTTGCCTTCAGCCATGGATAGCCTAGCTGAACTCTCTCTGCCTCAAGTAGATACTGCAGGGTTCTTCCAGCCTACAGAAAGCAGAGTGCTTTTGCCTGAGCACTGCTATGCCATGGCAGCTCCCTGAAGGCCTCCTAGGGCCTTCTGTCCCCTAACACAGTCGTGCCATTCATCCCATGCGGGGAGCAAAGTTCACCCTTGGCAGGGCTCAGGGTGCAGCCTGTGTGTGGTTTCATGGCTGGGAAAGGGCAGATCCACAAGCTGGGGGCCCACTTGTGAATGGGACCTGGTGGGCAGAGCCGGCATTCCCTGGCTGGGATGCAGGAGATCTGGGGCCTTCAAGCTGCATGCACATCCCCTCTCTGGCTGCCCCTCTTGCTTCTTCTCTGCTGCCAAGCCTCTCACACCACACGTGCGTCTCATTGCACGGAGCATGCTGCTTGCCCTTCTTCACAAGGACCTCAACTCACAAGCCTCATTTCCTCGAAGGGGAGTGACAATTGACCCAGAGCCTCCAGAGGAGCTGAAGTCTCTCCAGCCACCAAGGGAAGCAGCCGAATTGATGACAGCCTGCTGCATGGAGGGCTTCGATGGGAGAGTGCCATGCATCCCTGGCGGCGACTCTCTCTCACAGTGCTTTCCATGGGGAAACCCTGTGTGTGCCAAGTGTCTCCTGTGTGCAGAAAATCTCTCCCCAGGGCCAGAGGTGCAGGGAACCGTCTTTGTACCCAGAGCAATGTTCTAGGCAGGCCTCCCATGCTGGGTGAGCCTCCACTTCCCCAACTGTCCAACTGCCTCAGGAACACACTTCTAGGGAGTGTGGGTCTGACAGGCAGGGCAGATCGAGTGAGGCTCATGGATTGCAGGCAAAAGCCACTGCGCTGACCATTCCCCCTGGAAGTCGCAGCTGAAGGCTCTCTGCACCAGGCCCTAGCTGGAATGAGCCTGCAGCCTGGCCCCCAGTCCCAGGCTTGCCCTGGGCCCTGCTAGGATGGGACCCATCCCAGCCTCAGCACGGCCTCCCTAGGGCCTGTGCAGGCCTAGGCCACTGCCAGCCAGCAGGACCTCGATGGATTACCATTCATTCGAGGAGGCCCCAGGGTGTTGCCTGTGTGTCTCTTGCCCTGCTGGGACGCTGCAGGTCCAGAGGCTGTGTGTGCACGTGGCCACTGGGGCCTGAGCACAAAACAGTCATGACCCCACTTGCAAGCAGGATGCCTGCTGGCCCTTAGCTGCCTGAAACCTCCGCTTGCTGTCTGCGCTGTCTTCACTGCTGGCAGGCCTGGGTGTGCACAGGCAAGTCTAGGCCAAGGAAACTGGGTGCTTGCATGCCGCTTGCTAGGAGGTCCTCCTAATGCATTCTGGTCTGGGGCACACACGCCCCTGGACCAGAAGCCTGCAAGGCAGCTGCAGCTTCACCATCCACAAAGTCCTGCAGCACTTGGCAGGGAGCCTTCTGCTATGCACAGCTTTCCCACTCCAAAGCCTTGCAGGAGTTCATGGATGCTCGGGCCTGCAGTGTTTTCCATCGGAGAGCTCTGGGTGCCCAAAACCTCCCCTGTGGCTTCCGAGCACCCTCCAACCCACATGCCCTTGGCACCCAGTCTGTTGCCGGAGGGTAGTCCTAAGCAAGACTCTCTAAGCTTTTGGAGCCAGCGTGCCTCCTGCTTGGAAAGCTCCTCAGGAACTCATTTGGAGCGAGGCTTCTGCTCCCATGCTTGTCGGCCAGCAGATGGTGTCAGCGCTCCACCAAAAACTCTCTGCTTTGCCTTCAGCCAGGGTTCGCCTAGCTGAGCTCTCCTTGCCTCAAGCAGAAACTCCAGTGTGCATCCAGCCTACAGAAAGCAGAGTGCCTTTGCCTGAGCACTGCTATGTTGTGGCAGGTCCCCGAAGGCCTCCTAGGGCCTTCTCTCCCCTGACACAGTCGTGCCATTCAGCCCACCTGGCGAGCAATGGTCCACCTTGACAGGGCACACGGTGCAGCCTGGGTGTAGTTTCATGGTTGGGAAAGGGCAGATCCGGAAGCTGGGTGCCCACATGTGAATGGGGCCTGATGGGCCGAGCTGTCATTCCCTGCTTGCGAAGCAGGAGCTCTTGGGCCTGCAAGCTGCATGCACATCCCCTCCCTGGCTGCCCTCTTGCTTCTCCTCTGCTGCCAAGCCTCTCTCCCCACACGTGGGTCTCATCGAAAGGAGCAGGATGCTTGCCATTCTTTGCAAGGAGCTCATCCCACAAGCCTCATTTCCTTGGAGGGGTCTGCGAAATGCTCCAGAGCCTCCAGAGGAGCTGCAGACTCTCCAAACAACAAGGGCAGCAGCCGAGTCTATGACAGCCTGCTGCATGGAGGGCTTCGATGGGAGAGTGCCATGCAACCCTGGCGGCGACTCTCTCTCACAGTGCTTTCCATGGGGAAACATTGTGTGTGCCAAGTGTCTCCTGTGTGCAGAAAATCTCTCCCCAGCACCAGAAGTGCAGGGAATCCTCTTTGGACACAGAGCAATGTTCTAGGAAGGCCTTCCATGGTGCGTGAGCCTCCACTTCCCCAACTGTCCAACTGCCTCAGGAACACATTTCTAGGGAGTGTGGGTCGCACAGGCAGGGCGGCTCGAGTGAGGAACGTGGATTGCAGGCAAAAGCCACTGCGCTGACCATTCCCCCTGGAAGTCACAGCTGAAGGCTCTCTGCACCAGGCCCTAGCTGGAATGAGCCTGCAGCCTGGCCTCCAGTCCCAGGCTTGCCCTGGGCCCTGCTTGGTCAGGACCCATCCCAGCCTCAGCACGGCCACCCTAGGGCCTGTGCAGGCCTAGGCCACTGCCAGCCAGGAGGACCTCGTTGGAGCGCTGTTCATTCGAGAAGGACCCAGGGTGTTGCCTGTGTGTCTCTTGCACTGCTGGGACGCTGCAGGTCCAGAGGCTGTGTGTGCACGTGGCCACTGGGGCCTGAGCACAAAACAGTCATGGCCCCACTTTCAAGCAGGACGCCTGCCGGCCCATAGCCGCCTGCCACACCCCCTTGCTGTCTGCGTTGTCTTCACTGCTGGCAGGCTTCTGTGTGCACAGGCCAGTCTATGCCAAGGAAACGAGGTGCTTGCTCGCCCCTTGCTAGGAGCTCCTCCTAACACATTGTGGACCGGTGCACACACGCCCCTAGACCAGAAGCCTGCAAGGCAGCTGCAGCTTCTCAATCCACAAAGGCCTGCAGCACTTGGCAGAGAGCCTTCTGCTATGGATACCTTTCCCTTCCAAAGCCTTGGAGGAGTTCATGGATGCTCGGCCCTGCAGCGTTTTCCATCGGAGAGCACTGGGTGCCCAAAGCCTCCCCTGTGGTTTCTGAGAACCTTCCAAAACACATGACCTTGGTACCCACTCTGTTGCCGGAGGGTAGTCCTAAGCAGAACTCTCGAAGCTTTTGGAGCCAGCGTGCCTCCTGCTTGGAAAGCTCCTCAGGAACTCATTTGGAGAGAGGCTTCTCCTCCCATGCTTGTCGGCCAACAGATGGTGCCAGCGCTCCACCAAAAAACTCTCTGCTTTGCCTTCAGCCATGGATAGCCTAGCTGAACTCTCTCTGCCTCAAGTAGATACTGCAGGGTTCTTCCAGCCTACAGAAAGCAGAGTGCTTTTGCCTGAGCACTGCTATGCCATGGCAGCTCTCTGAAGGCCTCCTAGGGCCTTCTGTCCCCTAACACAGTCGTGCCATTCATCCCATGCGGGGAGCAAAGTTCACCCTTGGCAGGGCTCAGGGTGCAGCCTGTGTGTGGTTTCATGGCTGGGAAAGGGCAGATCCACAAGCTGGGGGCCCACTTGTGAATGGGACCTGGTGGGCAGAGCCGGCATTCCCTGGCTGGGATGCAGGAGATCTGGGGCCTTCAAGCTGCATGCACATCCCCTCTCTGGCTGCCCCTCTTGCTTCTTCTCTGCTGCCAAGCCTCTCACACCACACGTGCGTCTCATTGCACGGAGCATGCTGCTTGCCCTTCTTCACAAGGACCTCAACTCACAAGCCTCATTTCCTCGAAGGGGAGTGACAATTGACCCAGAGCCTCCAGAGGAGCTGAAGTCTCTCCAGCCACCAAGGGAAGCAGCCGAATTGATGACAGCCTGCTGCATGGAGGGCTTCGATGGGAGAGTGCCATGCATCCCTGGCGGCGACTCTCTCTCACAGTGCTTTCCATGGGGAAACCCTGTGTGTGCCAAGTGTCTCCTGTGTGCAGAAAATCTCTCCCCAGGGCCAGAGGTGCAGGGAACCGTCTTTGTACCCAGAGCAATGTTCTAGGCAGGCCTCCCATGCTGGGTGAGCCTCCACTTCCCCAACTGTCCAACTGCCTCAGGAACACACTTCTAGGGAGTGTGGGTCTGACAGGCAGGGCAGATCGAGTGAGGCTCATGGATTGCAGGCAAAAGCCACTGCGCTGACCATTCCCCCTGGAAGTCACAGCTGAAGGCTCTCTGCACCAGGCCCTAGCTGGAATGAGCCTGCAGCCTGGCCTCCAGTCCCAGGCTTGCCCTGGGCCCTGCTAGGATGGGACCCATCCCAGCCTCAGCACGGCCTCCCTAGGGCCTGTGCAGGCCTAGGCCACTGCCAGCCAGCAGGACCTCGATGGATTACCATTCATTCGAGGAGGCCCCAGGGTGTTGCCTGTGTGTCTCTTGCCCTGCTGGGACGCTGCAGGTCCAGAGGCTGTGTGTGCACGTGGCCACTGGGGCCTGAGCACAAAACAGTCATGACCCCACTTGCAAGCAGGATGCCTGCTGGCCCTTAGCTGCCTGAAACCTCCGCTTGCTGTCTGCGCTGTCTTCACTGCTGGCAGGCCTGGGTGTGCACAGGCAAGTCTAGGCCAAGGAAACTGGGTGCTTGCATGCCGCTTGCTAGGAGGTCCTCCTAATGCATTCTGGTCTGGGGCACACACGCCCCTGGACCAGAAGCCTGCAAGGCAGCTGCAGCTTCACCATCCACAAAGTCCTGCAGCACTTGGCAGGGAGCCTTCTGCTATGCACAGCTTTCCCACTCCAAAGCCTTGCAGGAGTTCACGGATGCTCAGGCCTGCAGTGTTTTCCATCGGAGAGCTCTGGGTGCCCAAAACCTCCCCTGTGGCTTCCGAGCACCCTCCAACCCACATGCCCTTGGCACCCAGTCTGTTGCCGGAGGGTAGTCCTAAGCAAGACTCTCTAAGCTTTTGGAGCCAGCGTGCCTCCTGCTTGGAAAGCTCCTCAGGAACTCATTTGGAGCGAGGCTTCTGCTCCCATGCTTGTCGGCCAGCAGATGGTGTCAGCGCTCCACCAAAAACTCTCTGCTTTGCCTTCAGCCAGGGTTCGCCTAGCTGAGCTCTCCTTGCCTCAAGCAGAAACTCCAGTGTGCATCCAGCCTACAGAAAGCAGAGTGCCTTTGCCTGAGCACTGCTATGTTGTGGCAGGTCCCCGAAGGCCTCCTAGGGCCTTCTCTCCCCTGACACAGTCGTGCCATTCAGCCCACCTGGCGAGCAATGGTCCACCTTGACAGGGCACATGGTGCAGCCTGGGTGTAGTTTCATGGTTGGGAAAGGGCAGATCCGGAAGCTGGGTGCCCACATGTGAATGGGGCCTGATGGGCCGAGCTGTCATTCCCTGCTGGCGAAGCAGGAGCTCTGGGGCCTGCAAGCTGCATGCACATCCCCTCCCTGGCTGCCCTCTTGCTTCTCCTCTGCTGCCAAGCCTCTCTCCCCACACGTGTGTCTCATCGAAAGGAGCAGGATGCTTGCCATTCTTTGCAAGGAGCTCATCCCACAAGCCTCATTTCCTTGGAGGGGTCTGCGAAATGCTCCAGAGCCTCCAGAGGAGCTGCAGACTCTCCAAACAACAAGGGCAGCAGCCGAGTCTATGACAGCCTGCTGCATGGAGGGCTTCGATGGGAGAGTGCCATGCAACCCTGGCGGCGACTCTCTCTCACAGTGCTTTCCATGGGGAAACATTGTGTGTGCCAAGTGTCTCCTGTGTGCAGAAAATCTCTCCCCAGCACCAGAAGTGCAGGGAATCCTCTTTGGACACAGAGCAATGTTCTAGGAAGGCCTCCCATGGTGCGTGAGCCTCCACTTCCCCAACTGTCCAACTGCCTCAGGAACACATTTCTAGGGAGTGTGGGTCGCACAGGCAGGGCGGCTCGAGTGAGGAACGTGGATTGCAGGCAAAAGCCACTGCGCTGACCATTCCCCCTGGAAGTCACAGCTGAAGGCTCTCTGCACCAGGCCCTAGCTGGAATGAGCCTGCAGCCTGGCCTCCAGTCCCAGGCTTGCCCTGGGCCCTGCTTGGTCAGGACCCATCCCAGCCTCAGCACGGCCACCCTAGGGCCTGTGCAGGCCTAGGCCACTGCCAGCCAGGAGGACCTCGTTGGAGCGCTGTTCATTCGAGAAGGACCCAGGGTGTTGCCTGTGTGTCTCTTGCACTGCTGGGACGCTGCAGGTCCAGAGGCTGTGTGTGCACGTGGCCACTGGGGCCTGAGCACAAAACAGTCATGGCCCCACTTTCAAGCAGGACGCCTGCCGGCCCATAGCCGCCTGCCACACCCCCTTGCTGTCTGCGTTGTCTTCACTGCTGGCAGGCTTCTGTGTGCACAGGCCAGTCTATGCCAAGGAAACGAGGTGCTTGCTCGCCCCTTGCTAGGAGCTCCTCCTAACGCATTGTGGACCGGTGCACACACGCCCCTAGACCAGAAGCCTGCAAGGCAGCTGCAGCTTCTCAATCCACAAAGGCCTGCAGCACTTGGCAGAGAGCCTTCTGCTATGGATACCTTTCCCTTCCAAAGCCTTGGAGGAGTTCATGGATGCTCGGCCCTGCAGCGTTTTCCATCGGAGAGCACTGGGTGCCCAAAGCCTCCCCTGTGGTTTCTGAGAACCTTCCAAAACACATGACCTTGGTACCCACTCTGTTGCCGGAGGGTAGTCCTAAGCAGAACTCTCGAAGCTTTTGGAGCCAGCGTGCCTCCTGCTTGGAAAGCTCCTCAGGAACTCATTTGGAGAGAGGCTTCTCCTCCCATGCTTGTCGGCCAACAGATGGTGCCAGCGCTCCACCAAAAAACTCTCTGCTTTGCCTTCAGCCATGGATAGCCTAGCTGAACTCTCTCTGCCTCAAGTAGATACTGCAGGGTTCTTCCAGCCTACAGAAAGCAGAGTGCTTTTGCCTGAGCACTGCTATGCCATGGCAGCTCCCTGAAGGCCTCCTAGGGCCTTCTGTCCCCTAACACAGTCGTGCCATTCATCCCATGCGGGGAGCAAAGTTCACCCTTGGCAGGGCTCAGGGTGCAGCCTGTGTGTGGTTTCATGGCTGGGAAAGGGCAGATCCACAAGCTGGGGGCCCACTTGTGAATGGGACCTGGTGGGCAGAGCCGGCATTCCCTGGCTGGGATGCAGGAGATCTGGGGCCTTCAAGCTGCATGCACATCCCCTCTCTGGCTGCCCCTCTTGCTTCTTCTCTGCTGCCAAGCCTCTCACACCACACGTGCGTCTCATTGCACGGAGCATGCTGCTTGCCCTTCTTCACAAGGACCTCAACTCACAAGCCTCATTTCCTCGAAGGGGAGTGACAATTGACCCAGAGCCTCCAGAGGAGCTGAAGTCTCTCCAGCCACCAAGGGAAGCAGCCGAATTGATGACAGCCTGCTGCATGGAGGGCTTCGATGGGAGAGTGCCATGCATCCCTGGCGGCGACTCTCTCTCACAGTGCTTTCCATGGGGAAACACTGTGCGTGCCAAGTGTCTCCTGTGTGCAGAAAATCTCTCCCCAGGGCCAGAGGTGCAGGGAACCGTCTTTGTACCCAGAGCAATGTTCTAGGCAGGCCTCCCATGCTGGGTGAGCCTCCACTTCCCCAACTGTCCAACTGCCTCAGGAACACACTTCTAGGGAGTGTGGGTCTGACAGGCAGGGCAGATCGAGTGAGGCTCATGGATTGCAGGCAAAAGCCACTGCGCTGACCATTCCCCCTGGAAGTCACAGCTGAAGGCTCTCTGCACCAGGCCCTAGCTGGAATGAGCCTGCAGCCTGGCCTCCAGTCCCAGGCTTGCCCTGGGCCCTGCTAGGATGGGACCCATCCCAGCCTCAGCACGGCCTCCCTAGGGCCTGTGCAGGCCTAGGCCACTGCCAGCCAGCAGGACCTCGATGGATTACCATTCATTCGAGGAGGCCCCAGGGTGTTGCCTGTGTGTCTCTTGCCCTGCTGGGACGCTGCAGGTCCAGAGGCTGTGTGTGCACGTGGCCACTGGGGCCTGAGCACAAAACAGTCATGACCCCACTTGCAAGCAGGATGCCTGCTGGCCCTTAGCTGCCTGAAACCTCCCCTTGCTGTCTGCGCTGTCTTCACTGCTGACAGGCCTGGGTGTGCACAGGCAAGTCTAGGCCAAGGAAACTGGGTGCTTGCATGCCGCTTGCTAGGAGGTCCTCCTAATGCATTCTGGTCTGGGGCACACACGCCCCTGGACCAGAAGCCTGCAAGGCAGCTGCAGCTTCACCATCCACAAAGTCCTGCAGCACTTGGCAGGGAGCCTTCTGCTATGCACAGCTTTCCCACTCCAAAGCCTTGCAGGAGTTCATGGATGCTCGGGCCTGCAGTGTTTTCCATCGGAGAGCTCTGGGTGCCCAAAACCTCCCCTGTGGCTTCCGAGCACCCTCCAACCCACATGCCCTTGGCACCCAGTCTGTTGCCGGAGGGTAGTCCTAAGCAAGACTCTCTAAGCTTTTGGAGCCAGCGTGCCTCCTGCTTGGAAAGCTCCTCAGGAACTCATTTGGAGCGAGGCTTCTGCTCCCATGCTTGTCGGCCAGCAGATGGTGTCAGCGCTCCACCAAAAACTCTCTGCTTTGCCTTCAGCCAGGGTTCGCCTAGCTGAGCTCTCCTTGCCTCAAGCAGAAACTCCAGTGTGCATCCAGCCTACAGAAAGCAGAGTGCCTTTGCCTGAGCACTGCTATGTTGTGGCAGGTCCCCGAAGGCCTCCTAGGGCCTTCTCTCCCCTGACACAGTCGTGCCATTCAGCCCACCTGGCGAGCAATGGTCCACCTTGACAGGGCACACGGTGCAGCCTGGGTGTAGTTTCATGGTTGGGAAAGGGCAGATCCGGAAGCTGGGTGCCCACATGTGAATGGGGCCTGATGGGCCGAGCTGTCATTCCCTGCTTGCGAAGCAGGAGCTCTGGGGCCTGCAAGCTGCATGCACATCCCCTCCCTGGCTGCCCTCTTGCTTCTCCTCTGCTGCCAAGCCTCTCTCCCCACACGTGTGTCTCATCGAAAGGAGCAGGATGCTTGCCATTCTTTGCAAGGAGCTCATCCCACAAGCCTCATTTCCTTGGAGGGGTCTGCGAAATGCTCCAGAGCCTCCAGAGGAGCTGCAGACTCTCCAAACAACAAGGGCAGCAGCCGAGTCTATGACAGCCTGCTGCATGGAGGGCTTCGATGGGAGAGTGCCATGCAACCCTGGCGGCGACTCTCTCTCACAGTGCTTTCCATGGGGAAACATTGTGTGTGCCAAGTGTCTCCTGTGTGCAGAAAATCTCTCCCCAGCACCAGAAGTGCAGGGAATCCTCTTTGGACACAGAGCAATGTTCTAGGAAGGCCTCCCATGGTGCGTGAGCCTCCACTTCCCCAACTGTCCAACTGCCTCAGGAACACATTTCTAGGGAGTGTGGGTCGCACAGGCAGGGCGGCTCGAGTGAGGAACGTGGATTGCAGGCAAAAGCCACTGCGCTGACCATTCCCCCTGGAAGTCACAGCTGAAGGCTCTCTGCACCAGGCCCTAGCTGGAATGAGCCTGCAGCCTGGCCTCCAGTCCCAGGCTTGCCCTGGGCCCTGCTTGGTCAGGACCCATCCCAGCCTCAGCACGGCCACCCTAGGGCCTGTGCAGGCCTAGGCCACTGCCAGCCAGGAGGACCTCGTTGGAGCGCTGTTCATTCGAGAAGGACCCAGGGTGTTGCCTGTGTGTCTCTTGCACTGCTGGGACGCTGCAGGTCCAGAGGCTGTGTGTGCACGTGGCCACTGGGGCCTGAGCACAAAACAGTCATGGCCCCACTTTCAAGCAGGACGCCTGCCAGCCCATAGCCGCCTGCCACACCCCCTTGCTGTCTGCGTTGTCTTCACTGCGGGCAGGCTTCTGTGTACACAGGCCAGTCTATGCCAAGGAAACGAGGTGCTTGCTCGCCCCTTGCTAGGAGCTCCTCCTAACGCATTGTGGACCGGGGCACTCACGCCCCTAGACCAGAAGCCTGCAAGGCAGCTGCAGCTTCGCAATCCACAAAGGCCTGCAGCACTTGGCAGAGAGCCTTCTGCTATGGATACCTTTCCCATCCAAAGCCTTGGAGGAGTTCATGGATGCTCGGCCCTGCAGCGTTTTCCATCGGAGAGCACTGGGTGCCCAAAGCCTCCCCTGTGGTTTCTGAGAACCTTCCAAAACACATGACCTTGGTACCCACTCTGTTGCCGGAGGGTAGTCCTAAGCAGAACTCTCGAAGCTTTTGGAGCCAGCGTGCCTCCTGCTTGGAAAGCTCCTCAGGAACTCATTTGGAGAGAGGCTTCTCCTCCCATGCTTGTCGGCCAACAGATGGTGCCAGCGCTCCACCAAAAAACTCTCTGCTTTGCCTTCAGCCATGGATAGCCTAGCTGAACTCTCTCTGCCTCAAGTAGATACTGCAGGGTTCTTCCAGCCTACAGAAAGCAGAGTGCTTTTGCCTGAGCACTGCTATGCCATGGCAGCTCCCTGAAGGCCTCCTAGGGCCTTCTGTCCCCTAACACAGTCGTGCCATTCATCCCATGCGGGGAGCAAAGTTCACCCTTGGCAGGGCTCAGGGTGCAGCCTGTGTGTGGTTTCATGGCTGGGAAAGGGCAGATCCACAAGCTGGGGGCCCACTTGTGAATGGGACCTGGTGGGCAGAGCCGGCATTCCCTGGCTGGGATGCAGGAGATCTGGGGCCTTCAAGCTGCATGCACATCCCCTCTCTGGCTGCCCCTCTTGCTTCTTCTCTGCTGCCAAGCCTCTCACACCACACGTGCGTCTCATTGCACGGAGCATGCTGCTTGCCCTTCTTCACAAGGACCTCAACTCACAAGCCTCATTTCCTCGAAGGGGAGTGACAATTGACCCAGAGCCTCCAGAGGAGCTGAAGTCTCTCCAGCCACCAAGGGAAGCAGCCGAATTGATGACAGCCTGCTGCATGGAGGGCTTCGATGGGAGAGTGCCATGCATCCCTGGCGGCGACTCTCTCTCACAGTGCTTTCCATGGGGAAACACTGTGCGTGCCAAGTGTCTCCTGTGTGCAGAAAATCTCTCCCCAGGGCCAGAGGTGCAGGGAACCGTCTTTGTACCCAGAGCAATGTTCTAGGCAGGCCTCCCATGCTGGGTGAGCCTCCACTTCCCCAACTGTCCAACTGCCTCAGGAACACACTTCTAGGGAGTGTGGGTCTGACAGGCAGGGCAGATCGAGTGAGGCTCATGGATTGCAGGCAAAAGCCACTGCGCTGACCATTCCCCCTGGAAGTCACAGCTGAAGGCTCTCTGCACCAGGCCCTAGCTGGAATGAGCCTGCAGCCTGGCCTCCAGTCCCAGGCTTGCCCTGGGCCCTGCTAGGATGGGACCCATCCCAGCCTCAGCACGGCCTCCCTAGGGCCTGTGCAGGCCTAGGCCACTGCCAGCCAGCAGGACCTCGATGGATTACCATTCATTCGAGGAGGCCCCAGGGTGTTGCCTGTGTGTCTCTTGCCCTGCTGGGACGCTGCAGGTCCAGAGGCTGTGTGTGCACGTGGCCACTGGGGCCTGAGCACAAAACAGTCATGACCCCACTTGCAAGCAGGATGCCTGCTGGCCCTTAGCTGCCTGAAACCTCCCCTTGCTGTCTGCGCTGTCTTCACTGCTGACAGGCCTGGGTGTGCACAGGCAAGTCTAGGCCAAGGAAACTGGGTGCTTGCATGCCGCTTGCTAGGAGGTCCTCCTAATGCATTCTGGTCTGGGGCACACACGCCCCTGGACCAGAAGCCTGCAAGGCAGCTGCAGCTTCACCATCCACAAAGTCCTGCAGCACTTGGCAGGGAGCCTTCTGCTATGCACAGCTTTCCCACTCCAAAGCCTTGCAGGAGTTCATGGATGCTCGGGCCTGCAGTGTTTTCCATCGGAGAGCTCTGGGTGCCCAAAACCTCCCCTGTGGCTTCCGAGCACCCTCCAACCCACATGCCCTTGGCACCCAGTCTGTTGCCGGAGGGTAGTCCTAAGCAAGACTCTCTAAGCTTTTGGAGCCAGCGTGCCTCCTGCTTGGAAAGCTCCTCAGGAACTCATTTGGAGTGAGGCTTCTGCTCCCATGCTTGTCGGCCAGCAGATGGTGCCAGCGCTCCACCAAAAAACTCTCTGCTTTGCCTTCAGCCAGGGTTCGCCTAGCTGAGCTCTCCTTGCCTCAAGCAGAAACTCCAGTGTGCATCCAGCCTACAGAAAGCAGAGTGCCTTTGCCTGAGCACTGCTATGTTGTGGCAGGTCCCCGAAGGCCTCCTAGGGCCTTCTCTCCCCTGACACAGTCGTGCCATTCAGCCCACCTGGCGAGCAATGGTCCACCTTGACAGGGCACACGGTGCAGCCTGGGTGTAGTTTCATGGTTGGGAAAGGGCAGATCCGGAATCTGGGTGCCCACATGTGAATGGGGCCTGATGGGCCGAGCTGTCATTCCCTGCTTGCGAAGCAGGAGCTCTTGGGCCTGCAAGCTGCATGCACATCCCCTCCCTGGCTGCCCTCTTGCTTCTCCTCTGCTGCCAAGCCTCTCTCCCCACACGTGGGTCTCATCGAAAGGAGCAGGATGCTTGCCATTCTTTGCAAGGAGCTCATCCCACAAGCCTCATTTCCTTGGAGGGGTCTGCGAAATGCTCCAGAGCCTCCAGAGGAGCTGCAGACTCTCCAAACAACAAGGGCAGCAGCCGAGTCTATGACAGCCTGCTGCATGGAGGGCTTCGATGGGAGAGTGCCATGCAACCCTGGCGGCGACTCTCTCTCACAGTGCTTTCCATGGGGAAACATTGTGTGTGCCAAGTGTCTCCTGTGTGCAGAAAATCTCTCCCCAGCACCAGAAGTGCAGGGAATCCTCTTTGGACACAGAGCAATGTTCGAGGAAGGCCTCCCATGGTGCGTGAGCCTCCACTTCCCCAACTGTCCAACTGCCTCAGGAACACATTTCTAGGGAGTGTGGGTCGCACAGGCAGGGCGGCTCGAGTGAGGAACGTGGATTGCAGGCAAAAGCCACTGCGCTGACCATTCCCCCTGGAAGTCACAGCTGAAGGCTCTCTGCACCATGCCCTAGCTGGAATGAGCCTGCAGCCTGGCCTCCAGTCCCAGGCTTGCCCTGGGCCCTGCTTGGTCAGGACCCATCCCAGCCTCAGCACGGCCACCCTAGGGCCTGTGCAGGCCTAGGCCACTGCCAGCCAGGAGGACCTCGTTGGAGCGCTGTTCATTCGAGAAGGACCCAGGGTGTTGCCTGTGTGTCTCTTGCACTGCTGGGACGCTGCAGGTCCAGAGGCTGTGTGTGCACATGGCCACTGGGGCCTGAGCACAAAACAGTCATGGCCCCACTTTCAAGCAGGACGCCTGCCAGCCCATAGCCGCCTGCCACACCCCCTTGCTGTCTGCGTTGTCTTCACTGCGGGCAGGCTTCTGTGTACACAGGCCAGTCTATGCCAAGGAAACGAGGTGCTTGCTCGCCCCTTGCTAGGAGCTCCTCCTAACGCATTGTGGACCGGGGCACTCACGCCCCTAGACCAGAAGCCTGCAAGGCAGCTGCAGCTTCGCAATCCACAAAGGCCTGCAGCACTTGGCAGAGAGCCTTCTGCTATGGATACCTTTCCCATCCAAAGCCTTGGAGGAGTTCATGGATGCTCGGCCCTGCAGCGTTTTCCATCGGAGAGCACTGGGTGCCCAAAGCCTCCCCTGTGGTTTCTGAGAACCTTCCAAAACACATGACCTTGGTACCCACTCTGTTGCCGGAGGGTAGTCCTAAGCAGAACTCTCGAAGCTTTTGGAGCCAGCGTGCCTCCTGCTTGGAAAGCTCCTCAGGAACTCATTTGGAGAGAGGCTTCTCCTCCCATGCTTGTCGGCCAACAGATGGTGCCAGCGCTCCACCAAAAAACTCTCTGCTTTGCCTTCAGCCATGGATAGCCTAGCTGAACTCTCTCTGCCTCAAGTAGATACTGCAGGGTTCTTCCAGCCTACAGAAAGCAGAGTGCTTTTGCCTGAGCACTGCTATGCCATGGCAGCTCCCTGAAGGCCTCCTAGGGCCTTCTGTCCCCTAACACAGTCGTGCCATTCATCCCATGCGGGGAGCAAAGTTCACCCTTGGCAGGGCTCAGGGTGCAGCCTGTGTGTGGTTTCATGGCTGGGAAAGGGCAGATCCACAAGCTGGGGGCCCACTTGTGAATGGGACCTGGTGGGCAGAGCCGGCATTCCCTGGCTGGGATGCAGGAGATCTGGGGCCTTCAAGCTGCATGCACATCCCCTCTCTGGCTGCCCCTCTTGCTTCTTCTCTGCTGCCAAGCCTCTCACACCACACGTGCGTCTCATTGCACGGAGCATGCTGCTTGCCCTTCTTCACAAGGACCTCAACTCACAAGCCTCATTTCCTCGAAGGGGAGTGACAATTGACCCAGAGCCTCCAGAGGAGCTGAAGTCTCTCCAGCCACCAAGGGAAGCAGCCGAATTGATGACAGCCTGCTGCATGGAGGGCTTCGATGGGAGAGTGCCATGCATCCCTGGCGGCGACTCTCTCTCACAGTGCTTTCCATGGGGAAACACTGTGCGTGCCAAGTGTCTCCTGTGTGCAGAAAATCTCTCCCCAGGGCCAGAGGTGCAGGGAACCGTCTTTGTACCCAGAGCAATGTTCTAGGCAGGCCTCCCATGCTGGGTGAGCCTCCACTTCCCCAACTGTCCAACTGCCTCAGGAACACACTTCTAGGGAGTGTGGGTCTGACAGGCAGGGCAGATCGAGTGAGGCTCATGGATTGCAGGCAAAAGCCACTGCGCTGACCATTCCCCCTGGAAGTCACAGCTGAAGGCTCTCTGCACCAGGCCCTAGCTGGAATGAGCCTGCAGCCTGGCCTCCAGTCCCAGGCTTGCCCTGGGCCCTGCTAGGATGGGACCCATTCCAGCCTCAGCACGGCCTCCCTAGGGCCTGTGCAGTCCTAGGCCACTGCCAGCCAGCAGGACCTCGATGGATTACCATTCATTCGAGGAGGCCCCAGGGTGTTGCCTGTGTGTCTCTTGCCCTGCTGGGACGCTGCAGGTCCAGAGGCTGTGTGTGCACGTGGCCACTGGGGCCTGAGCACAAAACAGTCATGACCCCACTTGCAAGCAGGATGCCTGCTGGCCCTTAGCTGCCTGAAACCTCCCCTTGCTGTCTGCGCTGTCTTCACTGCTGACAGGCCTGGGTGTGCACAGGCAAGTCTAGGCCAAGGAAACTGGGTGCTTGCATGCCGCTTGCTAGGAGGTCCTCCTAATGCATTCTGGTCTGGGGCACACACGCCCCTGGACCAGAAGCCTGCAAGGCAGCTGCAGCTTCACCATCCACAAAGTCCTGCAGCACTTGGCAGGGAGCCTTCTGCTATGCACAGCTTTCCCACTCCAAAGCCTTGCAGGAGTTCATGGATGCTCGGGCCTGCAGTGTTTTCCATCGGAGAGCTCTGGGTGCCCAAAACCTCCCCTGTGGCTTCCGAGCACCCTCCAACCCACATGCCCTTGGCACCCAGTCTGTTGCCGCAGGGTAGTCCTAAGCAAGACTCTCTAAGCTTTTGGAGCCAGCGTGCCTCCTGCTTGGAAAGCTCCTCAGGAACTCATTTGGAGCGAGGCTTCTGCTCCCATGCTTGTCGGCCAGCAGATGGTGCCAGCGCTCCACCAAAAAACTCTCTGCTTTGCCTTCAGCCAGGGTTCGCCTAGCTGAGCTCTCCTTGCCTCAAGCAGAAACTCCAGTGTGCATCCAGCCTACAGAAAGCAGAGTGCCTTTGCCTGAGCACTGCTATGTTGTGGCAGGTCCCCGAAGGCCTCCTAGGGCCTTCTCTCCCCTGACACAGTCGTGCCATTCAGCCCACCTGGCGAGCAATGGTCCACCTTGACAGGGCACACGGTGCAGCCTGGGTGTAGTTTCATGGTTGGGAAAGGGCAGATCCGGAAGCTGGGTGCCCACATGTGAATGGGGCCTGATGGGCTGAGCTGTCATTCCCTGCTTGCGAAGCAGGAGCTCTTGGGCCTGCAAGCTGCATGCACATCCCCTCCCTGGCTGCCCTCTTGCTTCTCCTCTGCTGCCAAGCCTCTCTCCCCACACGTGTGTCTCATCGAAAGGAGCAGGATGCTTGCCATTCTTTGCAAGGAGCTCATCCCACAAGCCTCATTTCCTTGGAGGGGTCTGCGAAATGCTCCAGAGCCTCCAGAGGAGCTGCAGACTCTCCAAACAACAAGGGCAGCAGCCGAGTCTATGACAGCCTGCTGCATGGAGGGCTTCGATGGGAGAGTGCCATGCAACCCTGGCGGCGACTCTCTCTCACAGTGCTTTCCATGGGGAAACATTGTGTGTGCCAAGTGTCTCCTGTGTGCAGAAAATCTCTCCCCAGCACCAGAAGTGCAGGGAATCCTCTTTGGACACAGAGCAATGTTCTAGGAAGGCCTCCCATGGTGCGTGAGCCTCCACTTCCCCAACTGTCCAACTGCCTCAGGAACACATTTCTAGGGAGTGTGGGTCGCACAGGCAGGGCGGCTCGAGTGAGGAACGTGGATTGCAGGCAAAAGCCACTGCGCTGACCATTCCCCCTGGAAGTCACAGCTGAAGGCTCTCTGCACCATGCCCTAGCTGGAATGAGCCTGCAGCCTGGCCTCCAGTCCCAGGCTTGCCCTGGGCCCTGCTTGGTCAGGACCCATCCCAGCCTCAGCACGGCCACCCTAGGGCCTGTGCAGGCCTAGGCCACTGCCAGCCAGGAGGACCTCGTTGGAGCGCTGTTCATTCGAGAAGGACCCAGGGTGTTGCCTGTGTGTCTCTTGCACTGCTGGGACGCTGCAGGTCCAGAGGCTGTGTGTGCACGTGGCCACTGGGGCCTGAGCACAAAACAGTCATGGCCCCACTTTCAAGCAGGACGCCTGCCAGCCCATAGCCGCCTGCCACACCCCCTTGCTGTCTGCGTTGTCTTCACTGCTGGCAGGCTTCTGTGTACACAGGCCAGTCTATGCCAAGGAAACGAGGTGCTTGCTCGCCCCTTGCTAGGAGCTCCTCCTAACGCATTGTGGACCGGGGCACTCACGCCCCTAGACCAGAAGCCTGCAAGGCAGCTGCAGCTTCGCAATCCACAAAGGCCTGCAGCACTTGGCAGAGAGCCTTCTGCTATGGATACCTTTCCCATCCAAAGCCTTGGAGGAGTTCATGGATGCTCGGCCCTGCAGCGTTTTCCATCGGAGAGCACTGGGTGCCCAAAGCCTCCCCTGTGGTTTCTGAGAACCTTCCAAAACACATGACCTTGGTACCCACTCTGTTGCCGGAGGGTAGTCCTAAGCAGAACTCTCGAAGCTTTTGGAGCCAGCGTGCCTCCTGCTTGGAAAGCTCCTCAGGAACTCATTTGGAGAGAGGCTTCTCCTCCCATGCTTGTCGGCCAACAGATGGTGCCAGCGCTCCACCAAAAAACTCTCTGCTTTGCCTTCAGCCATGGATAGCCTAGCTGAACTCTCTCTGCCTCAAGTAGATACTGCAGGGTTCTTCCAGCCTACAGAAAGCAGAGTGCTTTTGCCTGAGCACTGCTATGCCATGGCAGCTCCCTGAAGGCCTCCTAGGGCCTTCTGTCCCCTAACACAGTCGTGCCATTCATCCCATGCGGGGAGCAAAGTTCACCCTTGGCAGGGCTCAGGGTGCAGCCTGTGTGTGGTTTCATGGCTGGGAAAGGGCAGATCCACAAGCTGGGGGCCCACTTGTGAATGGGACCTGGTGGGCAGAGCCGGCATTCCCTGGCTGGGATGCAGGAGATCTGGGGCCTTCAAGCTGCATGCACATCCCCTCTCTGGCTGCCCCTCTTGCTTCTTCTCTGCTGCCAAGCCTCTCACACCACACGTGCGTCTCATTGCACGGAGCATGCTGCTTGCCCTTCTTCACAAGGACCTCAACTCACAAGCCTCATTTCCTCGAAGGGGAGTGACAATTGACCCAGAGCCTCCAGAGGAGCTGAAGTCTCTCCAGCCACCAAGGGAAGCAGCCGAATTGATGACAGCCTGCTGCATGGAGGGCTTCGATGGGAGAGTGCCATGCATCCCTGGCGGCAACTCTCTCTCACAGTGCTTTCCATGGGGAAACACTGTGCGTGCCAAGTGTCTCCTGTGTGCAGAAAATCTCTCCACAGGGCCAGAGGTGCAGGGAACCGTCTTTGTACCCAGAGCAATGTTCTAGGCAGGCCTCCCATGCTGGGTGAGCCTCCACTTCCCCAACTGTCCAACTGCCTCAGGAACACACTTCTAGGGAGTGTGGGTCTGACAGGCAGGGCAGATCGAGTGAGGCTCATGGATTGCAGGCAAAAGCCACTGCGCTGACCATTCCCCCTGGAAGTCACAGCTGAAGGCTCTCTGCACCAGGCCCTAGCTGGAATGAGCCTGCAGCCTGGCCTCCAGTCCCAGGCTTGCCCTGGGCCCTGCTAGGATGGGACCCATCCCAGCCTCAGCACGGCCTCCCTAGGGCCTGTGCAGGCCTAGGCCACTGCCAGCCAGCAGGACCTCGATGGATTACCATTCATTCGAGGAGGCCCCAGGGTGTTGCCTGTGTGTCTCTTGCCCTGCTGGGACGCTGCAGGTCCAGAGGCTGTGTGTGCACATGGCCACTGGGGCCTGAGCACAAAACAGTCATGACCCCACTTGCAAGCAGGATGCCTGCTGGCCCTTAGCTGCCTGAAACCTCCCCTTGCTGTCTGCGCTGTCTTCACTGCTGACAGGCCTGGGTGTGCACAGGCAAGTCTAGGCCAAGGAAACTGGGTGCTTGCATGCCGCTTGCTAGGAGGTCCTCCTAATGCATTCTGGTCTGGGGCACACACGCCCCTGGACCAGAAGCCTGCAAGGCAGCTGCAGCTTCACCATCCACAAAGTCCTGCAGCACTTGGCAGGGAGCCTTCTGCTATGCACAGCTTTCCCACTCCAAAGCCTTGCAGGAGTTCATGGATGCTCGGGCCTGCAGTGTTTTCCATCGGAGAGCTCTGGGTGCCCAAAACCTCCCCTGTGGCTTCCGAGCACCCTCCAACCCACATGCCCTTGGCACCCAGTCTGTTGCCGGAGGGTAGTCCTAAGCAAGACTCTCTAAGCTTTTGGAGCCAGCGTGCCTCCTGCTTGGAAAGCTCCTCAGGAACTCATTTGGAGCGAGGCTTCTGCTCCCATGCTTGTCGGCCAGCAGATGGTGCCAGCGCTCCACCAAAAAACTCTCTGCTTTGCCTTCAGCCAGGGTTCGCCTAGCTGAGCTCTCCTTGCCTCAAGCAGAAACTCCAGTGTGCATCCAGCCTACAGAAAGCAGAGTGCCTTTGCCTGAGCACTGCTATGTTGTGGCAGGTCCCCGAAGGCCTCCTAGGGCCTTCTCTCCCCTGACACAGTCGTGCCATTCAGCCCACCTGGCGAGCAATGGTCCACCTTGACAGGGCACACGGTGCAGCCTGGGTGTAGTTTCATGGTTGGGAAAGGGCAGATCCGGAATCTGGGTGCCCACATGTGAATGGGGCCTGATGGGCCGAGCTGTCATTCCCTGCTTGCGAAGCAGGAGCTCTGGGGCCTGCAAGCTGCATGCACATCCCCTCCCTGGCTGCCCTCTTGCTTCTCCTCTGCTGCCAAGCCTCTCTCCCCACACGTGTGT
This sequence comes from Hippopotamus amphibius kiboko, assembly GCF_030028045.1. Taxonomy (NCBI): domain Eukaryota; kingdom Metazoa; phylum Chordata; class Mammalia; order Artiodactyla; family Hippopotamidae; genus Hippopotamus; species Hippopotamus amphibius. Next base: position 121,267,533 of record NC_080187.1, on the reverse strand, counting down.
CTCATCGAAAGGAGCAGGATGCTTGCCATTCTTTGCAAGGAGCTCATCCCACAAGCCTCATTTCCTTGGAGGGGTCTGCGAAATGCTCCAGAGCCTCCAGAGGAGCTGCAGACTCTCCAAACAACAAGGGCAGCAGCCGAGTCTATGACAGCCTGCTGCATGGAGGGCTTCGATGGGAGAGTGCCATGCAACCCTGGCGGCGACTCTCTCTCACAGTGCTTTCCATGGGGAAACATTGTGTGTGCCAAGTGTCTCCTGTGTGCAGAAAATCTCTCCCCAGCACCAGAAGTGCAGGGAATCCTCTTTGGACACAGAGCAATGTTCTAGGAAGGCCTCCCATGGTGCGTGAGCCTCCACTTCCCCAACTGTCCAACTGCCTCAGGAACACATTTCTAGGGAGTGTGGGTCGCACAGGCAGGGCGGCTCGAGTGAGGAACGTGGATTGCAGGCAAAAGCCACTGCGCTGACCATTCCCCCTGGAAGTCGCAGCTGAAGGCTCTCTGCACCAGGCCCTAGCTGGAATGAGCCTGCAGCCTGGCCTCCAGTCCCAGGCTTGCCCTGGGCCCTGCTTAGTCAGGACCCATCCCAGCCTCAGCACGGCCACCCTAGGGCCTGTGCAGGCCTAGGCCACTGCCAGCCAGGAGGACCTCGTTGGAGCGCTGTTCATTCGAGAAGGACCCAGGGTGTTGCCTGTGTGTCTCTTGCACTGCTGGGACGCTGCAGGTCCAGAGGCTGTGTGTGCACGTGGCCACTGGGGCCTGAGCACAAAACAGTCATGGCCCCACTTTCAAGCAGGACGCCTGCCGGCCCATAGCCGCCTGCCACCCCCCCCTTGCTGTCTGCGTTGTCTTCACTGCTGGCAGGCTTCTGTGTGCACAGGCCAGTCTATGCCAAGGAAACGAGGTGCTTGCTCGCCCCTTGCTAGGAGCTCCTCCTAACGCATTGTGGACCGGGGCACACACGCCCCTAGACCAGAAGCCTGCAAGGCAGCTGCAGCTTCGCAATCCACAAAGGCCTGCAGCACTTGGCAGAGAGCCTTCTGCTATGGATACCTTTCCCTTCCAAAGCCTTGGAGGAGTTCATGGATGCTCGGCCCTGCAGCGTTTTCCATCGGAGAGCACTGGGTGCCCAAAGCCTCCCCTGTGGTTTCTGAGAACCTTCCAAAACACATGACCTTGGTACCCACTCTGTTGCCGGAGGGTAGTCCTAAGCAGAACTTTCGAAGCTTTTGGAGCCAGCGTGCCTCCTGCTTGGAAAGCTCCTCAGGAACTCATTTGGAGAGAGGCTTCTCCTCCCATGCTTGTCGGCCAACAGATGGTGCCAGCGCTCCACCAAAAAACTCTCTGCTTTGCCTTCAGCCATGGATAGCCTAGCTGAACTCTCTCTGCCTCAAGTAGATACTGCAGGGTTCTTCCAGCCTACAGAAAGCAGAGTGCTTTTGCCTGAGCACTGCTATGCCATGGCAGCTCCCTGAAGGCCTCCTAGGGCCTTCTGTCCCCTAACACAGTCGTGCCATTCATCCCATGCGGGGAGCAAAGTTCACCCTTGGCAGGGCTCAGGGTGCAGCCTGTGTGTGGTTTCATGGCTGGGAAAGGGCAGATCCACAAGCTGGGGGCCCACTTGTGAATGGGACCTGGTGGGCAGAGCCGGCATTCCCTGGCTGGGATGCAGGAGATCTGGGGCCTTCAAGCTGCATGCACATCCCCTCTCTGGCTGCCCCTCTTGCTTCTTCTCTGCTGCCAAGCCTCTCACACCACACGTGCGTCTCATTGCACGGAGCATGCTGCTTGCCCTTCTTCACAAGGACCTCAACTCACAAGCCTCATTTCCTCGAAGGGGAGTGACAATTGACCCAGAGCCTCCAGAGGAGCTGAAGTCTCTCCAGCCACCAAGGGAAGCAGCCGAATTGATGACAGCCTGCTGCATGGAGGGCTTCGATGGGAGAGTGCCATGCATCCCTGGCGGCGACTCTCTCTCACAGTGCTTTCCATGGGGAAACACTGTGCGTGCCAAGTGTCTCCTGTGTGCAGAAAATCTCTCCCCAGGGCCAGAGGTGCAGGGAACCGTCTTTGTACCCAGAGCAATGTTCTAGGCAGGCCTCCCATGCTGGGTGAGCCTCCACTTCCCCAACTGTCCAACTGCCTCAGGAACACACTTCTAGGGAGTGTGGGTCTGACAGGCAGGGCAGATCGAGTGAGGCTCATGGATTGCAGGCAAAAGCCACTGCGCTGACCATTCCCCCTGGAAGTCACAGCTGAAGGCTCTCTGCACCAGGCCCTAGCTGGAATGAGCCTGCAGCCTGGCCTCCAGTCCCAGGCTTGCCCTGGGCCCTGCTAGGATGGGACCCATCCCAGCCTCAGCACGGCCTCCCTAGGGCCTGTGCAGGCCTAGGCCACTGCCAGCCAGCAGGACCTCGATGGATTACCATTCATTCGAGGAGGCCCCAGGGTGTTGCCTGTGTGTCTCTTGCCCTGCTGGGACGCTGCAGGTCCAGAGGCTGTGTGTGCACGTGGCCACTGGGGCCTGAGCACAAAACAGTCATGACCCCACTTGCAAGCAGGATGCCTGCTGGCCCTTAGCTGCCTGAAACCTCCGCTTGCTGTCTGCGCTGTCTTCACTGCTGACAGGCCTGGGTGTGCACAGGCAAGTCTAGGCCAAGGAAACTGGGTGCTTGCATGCCGCTTGCTAGGAGGTCCTCCTAATGCATTCTGGTCTGGGGCACACACGCCCCTGGACCAGAAGCCTGCAAGGCAGCTGCAGCTTCACCATCCACAAAGTCCTGCAGCACTTGGCAGGGAGCCTTCTGCTATGCACAGCTTTCCCACTCCAAAGCCTTGCAGGAGTTCATGGATGCTCGGGCCTGCAGTGTTTTCCATCGGAGAGCTCTGGGTGCCCAAAACCTCCCCTGTGGCTTCCGAGCACCCTCCAACCCACATGCCCTTGGCACCCAGTCTGTTGCCGGAGGGTAGTCCTAAGCAAGACTCTCTAAGCTTTTGGAGCCAGCGTGCCTCCTGCTTGGAAAGCTCCTCAGGAACTCATTTGGAGTGAGGCTTCTGCTCCCATGCTTGTCGGCCAGCAGATGGTGCCAGCGCTCCACCAAAAAACTCTCTGCTTTGCCTTCAGCCAGGGTTCGCCTAGCTGAGCTCTCCTTGCCTCAAGCAGAAACTCCAGTGTGCATCCAGCCTACAGAAAGCAGAGTGCCTTTGCCTGAGCACTGCTATGTTGTGGCAGGTCCCCGAAGGCCTCCTAGGGCCTTCTCTCCCCTGACACAGTCGTGCCATTCAGCCCACCTGGCGAGCAATGGTCCACCTTGACAGGGCACACGGTGCAGCCTGGGTGTAGTTTCATGGTTGGGAAAGGGCAGATCCGGAAGCTGGGTGCCCACATGTGAATGGGGCCTGATGGGCCGAGCTGTCATTCCCTGCTTGCGAAGCAGGAGCTCTTGGGCCTGCAAGCTGCATGCACATCCCCTCCCTGGCTGCCCTCTTGCTTCTCCTCTGCTGCCAAGCCTCTCTCCCCACACGTGGGTCTCATCGAAAGGAGCAGGATGCTTGCCATTCTTTGCAAGGAGCTCATCCCACAAGCCTCATTTCCTTGGAGGGGTCTGCGAAATGCTCCAGAGCCTCCAGAGGAGCTGCAGACTCTCCAAACAACAAGGGCAGCAGCCGAGTCTATGACAGCCTGCTGCATGGAGGGCTTCGATGGGAGAGTGCCATGCAACCCTGGCGGCGACTCTCTCTCACAGTGCTTTCCATGGGGAAACATTGTGTGTGCCAAGTGTCTCCTGTGTGCAGAAAATCTCTCCCCAGCACCAGAAGTGCAGGGAATCCTCTTTGGACACAGAGCAATGTTCGAGGAAGGCCTCCCATGGTGCGTGAGCCTCCACTTCCCCAACTGTCCAACTGCCTCAGGAACACATTTCTAGGGAGTGTGGGTCGCACAGGCAGGGCGGCTCGAGTGAGGAACGTGGATTGCAGGCAAAAGCCACTGCGCTGACCATTCCCCCTGGAAGTCACAGCTGAAGGCTCTCTGCACCATGCCCTAGCTGGAATGAGCCTGCAGCCTGGCCTCCAGTCCCAGGCTTGCCCTGGGCCCTGCTTGGTCAGGACCCATCCCAGCCTCAGCACGGCCACCCTAGGGCCTGTGCAGGCCTAGGCCACTGCCAGCCAGGAGGACCTCGTTGGAGCGCTGTTCATTCGAGAAGGACCCAGGGTGTTGCCTGTGTGTCTCTTGCACTGCTGGGACGCTGCAGGTCCAGAGGCTGTGTGTGCACGTGGCCACTGGGGCCTGAGCACAAAACAGTCATGGCCCCACTTTCAAGCAGGACGCCTGCCAGCCCATAGCCGCCTGCCACACCCCCTTGCTGTCTGCGTTGTCTTCACTGCTGGCAGGCTTCTGTGTACACAGGCCAGTCTATGCCAAGGAAACGAGGTGCTTGCTCGCCCCTTGCTAGGAGCTCCTCCTAACGCATTGTGGACCGGGGCACTCACGCCCCTAGACCAGAAGCCTGCAAGGCAGCTGCAGCTTCGCAATCCACAAAGGCCTGCAGCACTTGGCAGAGAGCCTTCTGCTATGGATACCTTTCCCATCCAAAGCCTTGGAGGAGTTCATGGATGCTCGGCCCTGCAGCGTTTTCCATCGGAGAGCACTGGGTGCCCAAAGCCTCCCCTGTGGTTTCTGAGAACCTTCCAAAACACATGACCTTGGTACCCACTCTGTTGCCGGAGGGTAGTCCTAAGCAGAACTCTCGAAGCTTTTGGAGCCAGCGTGCCTCCTGCTTGGAAAGCTCCTCAGGAACTCATTTGGAGAGAGGCTTCTCCTCCCATGCTTGTCGGCCAACAGATGGTGCCAGCGCTCCACCAAAAAACTCTCTGCTTTGCCTTCAGCCATGGATAGCCTAGCTGAACTCTCTCTGCCTCAAGTAGATACTGCAGGGTTCTTCCAGCCTACAGAAAGCAGAGTGCTTTTGCCTGAGCACTGCTATGCCATGGCAGCTCCCTGAAGGCCTCCTAGGGCCTTCTGTCCCCTAACACAGTCGTGCCATTCATCCCATGCGGGGAGCAAAGTTCACCCTTGGCAGGGCTCAGGGTGCAGCCTGTGTGTGGTTTCATGGCTGGGAAAGGGCAGATCCACAAGCTGGGGGCCCACTTGTGAATGGGACCTGGTGGGCAGAGCCGGCATTCCCTGGCTGGGATGCAGGAGATCTGGGGCCTTCAAGCTGCATGCACATCCCCTCTCTGGCTGCCCCTCTTGCTTATTCTCTGCTGCCAAGCCTCTCACACCACACGTGCGTCTCATTACACGGAGCATGCTGCTTGCCCTTCTTCACAAGGACCTCAACTCACAAGCCTCATTTCCTCGAAGGGGAGTGACAATTGACCCAGAGCCTCCAGAGGAGCTGAAGTCTCTCCAGCCACCAAGGGAAGCAGCCGAATTGATGACAGCCTGCTGCATGGAGGGCTTCGATGGGAGAGTGCCATGCATCCCTGGCGGCGACTCTCTCTCACAGTGCTTTCCATGGGGAAACCCTGTGTGTGCCAAGTGTCTCCTGTGTGCAGAAAATCTCTCCCCAGGGCCAGAGGTGCAGGGAACCGTCTTTGTACCCAGAGCAATGTTCTAGGCAGGCCTCCCATGCTGGGTGAGCCTCCACTTCCCCAACTGTCCAACTGCCTCAGGAACACACTTCTAGGGAGTGTGGGTCTGACAGGCAGGGCAGATCGAGTGAGGCTCATGGATTGCAGGCAAAAGCCACTGCGCTGACCATTCCCCCTGGAAGTCACAGCTGAAGGCTCTCTGCACCAGGCCCTAGCTGGAATGAGCCTGCAGCCTGGCCTCCAGTCCCAGGCTTGCCCTGGGCCCTGCTAGGATGGGACCCATCCCAGCCTCAGCACGGCCTCCCTAGGGCCTGTGCAGGCCTAGGCCACTGCCAGCCAGCAGGACCTCGATGGATTACCATTCATTCGAGGAGGCCCCAGGGTGTTGCCTGTGTGTCTCTTGCCCTGCTGGGACGCTGCAGGTCCAGAGGCTGTGTGTGCACATGGCCACTGGGGCCTGAGCACAAAACAGTCATGACCCCACTTGCAAGCAGGATGCCTGCTGGCCCTTAGCTGCCTGAAACCTCCCCTTGCTGTCTGCGCTGTCTTCACTGCTGACAGGCCTGGGTGTGCACAGGCAAGTCTAGGCCAAGGAAACTGGGTGCTTGCATGCCGCTTGCTAGGAGGTCCTCCTAATGCATTCTGGTCTGGGGCACACACGCCCCTGGACCAGAAGCCTGCAAGGCAGCTGCAGCTTCACCATCCACAAAGTCCTGCAGCACTTGGCAGGGAGCCTTCTGCTATGCACAGCTTTCCCACTCCAAAGCCTTGCAGGAGTTCATGGATGCTCGGGCCTGCAGTGTTTTCCATCGGAGAGCTCTGGGTGCCCAAAACCTCCCCTGTGGCTTCCGAGCACCCTCCAACCCACATGCCCTTGGCACCCAGTCTGTTGCCGCAGGGTAGTCCTAAGCAAGACTCTCTAAGCTTTTGGAGCCAGCGTGCCTCCTGCTTGGAAAGCTCCTCAGGAACTCATTTGGAGCGAGGCTTCTGCTCCCATGCTTGTCGGCCAGCAGATGGTGCCAGCGCTCCACCAAAAAACTCTCTGCTTTGCCTTCAGCCAGGGTTCGCCTAGCTGAGCTCTCCTTGCCTCAAGCAGAAACTCCAGTGTGCATCCAGCCTACAGAAAGCAGAGTGCCTTTGCCTGAGCACTGCTATGTTGTGGCAGGTCCCCGAAGGCCTCCTAGGGCCTTCTCTCCCCTGACACAGTCGTGCCATTCAGCCCACCTGGCGAGCAATGGTCCACCTTGACAGGGCACACGGTGCAGCCTGGGTGTAGTTTCATGGTTGGGAAAGGGCAGATCCGGAAGCTGGGTGCCCACATGTGAATGGGGCCTGATGGGCCGAGCTGTCATTCCCTGCTTGCGAAGCAGGAGCTCTGGGGCCTGCAAGCTGCATGCACATCCCCTCCCTGGCTGCCCTCTTGCTTCTCCTCTGCTGCCAAGCCTCTCTCCCCACACGTGGGTCTCATCGAAAGGAGCAGGATGCTTGCCATTCTTTGCAAGGAGCTCATCCCACAAGCCTCATTTCCTTGGAGGGGTCTGCGAAATGCTCCAGAGCCTCCAGAGGAGCTGCAGACTCTCCAAACAACAAGGGCAGCAGCCGAGTCTATGACAGCCTGCTGCATGGAGGGCTTCGATGGGAGAGTGCCATGCAACCCTGGCGGCGACTCTCTCTCACAGTGCTTTCCATGGGGAAACATTGTGTGTGCCAAGTGTCTCCTGTGTGCAGAAAATCTCTCCCCAGCACCAGAAGTGCAGGGAATCCTCTTTGGACACAGAGCAATGTTCTAGGAAGGCCTCCCATGGTGCGTGAGCCTCCACTTCCCCAACTGTCCAACTGCCTCAGGAACACATTTCTAGGGAGTGTGGGTCGCACAGGCAGGGCGGCTCGAGTGAGGAACGTGGATTGCAGGCAAAAGCCACTGCGCTGACCATTCCCCCTGGAAGTCGCAGCTGAAGGCTCTCTGCACCAGGCCCTAGCTGGAATGAGCCTGCAGCCTGGCCTCCAGTCCCAGGCTTGCCCTGGGCCCTGCTTGGTCAGGACCCATCCCAGCCTCAGCACGGCCACCCTAGGGCCTGTGCAGGCCTAGGCCACTGCCAGCCAGGAGGACCTCGTTGGAGCGCTGTTCATTCGAGAAGGACCCAGGGTGTTGCCTGTGTGTCTCTTGCACTGCTGGGACGCTGCAGGTCCAGAGGCTGTGTGTGCACGTGGCCACTGGGGCCTGAGCACAAAACAGTCATGGCCCCACTTTCAAGCAGGACGCCTGCCGGCCCATAGCCGCCTGCCACCCCCCCTTGCTGTCTGCGTTGTCTTCACTGCTGGCAGGCTTCTGTGTGCACAGGCCAGTCTATGCCAAGGAAACGAGGTGCTTGCTCGCCCCTTGCTAGGAGCTCCTCCTAACGCATTGTGGACCGGGGCACACACGCCCCTAGACCAGAAGCCTGCAAGGCAGCTGCAGCTTCGCAATCCACAAAGGCCTGCAGCACTTGGCAGAGAGCCTTCTGCTATGGATACCTTTCCCATCCAAAGCCTTGGAGGAGTTCATGGATGCTCGGCCCTGCAGCGTTTTCCATCGGAGAGCACTGGGTGCCCAATGCCTCCCCTGTGGTTTCTGAGAACCTTCCAAAACACATGACCTTGGTACCCACTCTGTTGCCGGAGGGTAGTCCTAAGCAGAACTTTCGAAGCTTTTGGAGCCAGCGTGCCTCCTGCTTGGAAAGCTCCTCAGGAACTCATTTGGAGAGAGGCTTCTCCTCCCATGCTTGTCGGCCAACAGATGGTGCCAGCGCTCCACCAAAAAACTCTCTGCTTTGCCTTCAGCCATGGATAGCCTAGCTGAACTCTCTCTGCCTCAAGTAGATACTGCAGGGTTCTTCCAGCCTACAGAAAGCAGAGTGCTTTTGCCTGAGCACTGCTATGCCATGGCAGCTCCCTGAAGGCCTCCTAGGGCCTTCTGTCCCCTAACACAGTCGTGCCATTCATCCCATGCGGGGAGCAAAGTTCACCCTTGGCAGGGCTCAGGGTGCAGCCTGTGTGTGGTTTCATGGCTGGGAAAGGGCAGATCCACAAGCTGGGGGCCCACTTGTGAATGGGACCTGGTGGGCAGAGCCGGCATTCCCTGGCTGGGATGCAGGAGATCTGGGGCCTTCAAGCTGCATGCACATCCCCTCTCTGGCTGCCCCTCTTGCTTCTTCTCTGCTGCCAAGCCTCTCACACCACACGTGCGTCTCATTGCACGGAGCATGCTGCTTGCCCTTCTTCACAAGGACCTCAACTCACAAGCCTCATTTCCTCGAAGGGGAGTGACAATTGACCCAGAGCCTCCAGAGGAGCTGAAGTCTCTCCAGCCACCAAGGGAAGCAGCCGAATTGATGACAGCCTGCTGCATGGAGGGCTTCGATGGGAGAGTGCCATGCATCCCTGGCGGCGACTCTCTCTCACAGTGCTTTCCATGGGGAAACACTGTGTGTGCCAAGTGTCTCCTGTGTGCAGAAAATCTCTCCCCAGGGCCAGAGGTGCAGGGAACCGTCTTTGTACCCAGAGCAATGTTCTAGGCAGGCCTCCCATGCTGGGTGAGCCTCCACTTCCCCAACTGTCCAACTGCCTCAGGAACACACTTCTAGGGAGTGTGGGTCTGACAGGCAGGGCAGATCGAGTGAGGCTCATGGATTGCAGGCAAAAGCCACTGCGCTGACCATTCCCCCTGGAAGTCACAGCTGAAGGCTCTCTGCACCAGGCCCTAGCTGGAATGAGCCTGCAGCCTGGCCTCCAGTCCCAGGCTTGCCCTGGGCCCTGCTAGGATGGGACCCATCCCAGCCTCAGCACGGCCTCCCTAGGGCCTGTGCAGGCCTAGGCCACTGCCAGCCAGCAGGACCTCGATGGATTACCATTCATTCGAGGAGGCCCCAGGGTGTTGCCTGTGTGTCTCTTGCCCTGCTGGGACGCTGCAGGTCCAGAGGCTGTGTGTGCACGTGGCCACTGGGGCCTGAGCACAAAACAGTCATGACCCCACTTGCAAGCAGGATGCCTGCTGGCCCTTAGCTGCCTGAAACCTCCCCTTGCTGTCTGCGCTGTCTTCACTGCTGACAGGCCTGGGTGTGCACAGGCAAGTCTAGGCCAAGGAAACTGGGTGCTTGCATGCCGCTTGCTAGGAGGTCCTCCTAATGCATTCTGGTCTGGGGCACACACGCCCCTGGACCAGAAGCCTGCAAGGCAGCTGCAGCTTCACCATCCACAAAGTCCTGCAGCACTTGGCAGGGAGCCTTCTGCTATGCACAGCTTTCCCACTCCAAAGCCTTGCAGGAGTTCATGGATGCTCGGGCCTGCAGTGTTTTCCATCGGAGAGCTCTGGGTGCCCAAAACCTCCCCTGTGGCTTCCGAGCACCCTCCAACCCACATGCCCTTGGCACCCAGTCTGTTGCCGCAGGGTAGTCCTAAGCAAGACTCTCTAAGCTTTTGGAGCCAGCGTGCCTCCTGCTTGGAAAGCTCCTCAGGAACTCATTTGGAGCGAGGCTTCTGCTCCCATGCTTGTCGGCCAGCAGATGGTGCCAGCGCTCCACCAAAAACTCTCTGCTTTGCCTTCAGCCAGGGTTCGCCTAGCTGAGCTCTCCTTGCCTCAAGCAGAAACTCCAGTGTGCATCCAGCCTACAGAAAGCAGAGTGCCTTTGCCTGAGCACTGCTATGTTGTGGCAGGTCCCCGAAGGCCTCCTAGGGCCTTCTCTCCCCTGACACAGTCGTGCCATTCAGCCCACCTGGCGAGCAATGGTCCACCTTGACAGGGCACACGGTGCAGCCTGGGTGTAGTTTCATGGTTGGGAAAGGGCAGATCCGGAAGCTGGGTGCCCACATGTGAATGGGGCCTGATGGGCCGAGCTGTCATTCCCTGCTTGCGAAGCAGGAGCTCTTGGGCCTGCAAGCTGCATGCACATCCCCTCCCTGGCTGCCCTCTTGCTTCTCCTCTGCTGCCAAGCCTCTCTCCCCACACGTGGGTCTCATCGAAAGGAGCAGGATGCTTGCCATTCTTTGCAAGGAGCTCATCCCACAAGCCTCATTTCCTTGGAGGGGTCTGCGAAATGCTCCAGAGCCTCCAGAGGAGCTGCAGACTCTCCAAACAACAAGGGCAGCAGCCGAGTCTATGACAGCCTGCTGCATGGAGGGCTTCGATGGGAGAGTGCCATGCAACCCTGGCGGCGACTCTCTCTCACAGTGCTTTCCATGGGGAAACATTGTGTGTGCCAAGTGTCTCCTGTGTGCAGAAAATCTCTCCCCAGCACCAGAAGTGCAGGGAATCCTCTTTGGACACAGAGCAATGTTCTAGGAAGGCCTCCCATGGTGCGTGAGCCTCCACTTCCCCAACTGTCCAACTGCCTCAGGAACACATTTCTAGGGAGTGTGGGTCGCACAGGCAGGGCGGCTCGAGTGAGGAACGTGGATTGCAGGCAAAAGCCACTGCGCTGACCATTCCCCCTGGAAGTCGCAGCTGAAGGCTCTCTGCACCAGGCCCTAGCTGGAATGAGCCTGCAGCCTGGCCTCCAGTCCCAGGCTTGCCCTGGGCCCTGCTTGGTCAGGACCCATCCCAGCCTCAGCACGGCCACCCTAGGGCCTGTGCAGGCCTAGGCCACTGCCAGCCAGGAGGACCTCGTTGGAGCGCTGTTCATTCGAGAAGGACCCAGGGTGTTGCCTGTGTGTCTCTTGCACTGCTGGGACGCTGCAGGTCCAGAGGCTGTGTGTGCACGTGGCCACTGGGGCCTGAGCACAAAACAGTCATGGCCCCACTTTCAAGCAGGACGCCTGCCGGCCCATAGCCGCCTGCCACCCCCCCTTGCTGTCTGCGTTGTCTTCACTGCTGGCAGGCTTCTGTGTGCACAGGCCAGTCTATGCCAAGGAAACGAGGTGCTTGCTCGCCCCTTGCTAGGAGCTCCTCCTAACGCATTGTGGACCGGGGCACACACGCCCCTAGACCAGAAGCCTGCAAGGCAGCTGCAGCTTCGCAATCCACAAAGGCCTGCAGCACTTGGCAGAGAGCCTTCTGCTATGGATATCTTTCCCATCCAAAGCCTTGGAGGAGTTCATGGATGCTCGGCCCTGCAGCGTTTTCCATCGGAGAGCACTGGGTGCCCAAAACCTCCCCTGTGGTTTCTGAGAACCTTCCAAAACACATGACCTTGGTACCCACTCTGTTGCCGGAGGGTAGTCCTAAGCAGAACTCTCGAAGCTTTTGGAGCCAGCGTGCCTCCTGCTTGGAAAGCTCCTCAGGAACTCATTTGGAGAGAGGCTTCTCCTCCCATGCTTGTCGGCCAACAGATGGTGCCAGCGCTCCACCAAAAAACTCTCTGCTTTGCCTTCAGCCATGGATAGCCTAGCTGAACTCTCTCTGCCTCAAGTAGATACTGCAGGGTTCTTCCAGCCTACAGAAAGCAGAGTGCTTTTGCCTGAGCACTGCTATGCCATGGCAGCTCCCTGAAGGCCTCCTAGGGCCTTCTGTCCCCTAACACAGTCGTGCCATTCATCCCATGCGGGGAGCAAAGTTCACCCTTGGCAGGGCTCAGGGTGCAGCCTGTGTGTGGTTTCATGGCTGGGAAAGGGCAGATCCACAAGCTGGGGGCCCACTTGTGAATGGGACCTGGTGGGCAGAGCCGGCATTCCCTGGCTGGGATGCAGGAGATCTGGGGCCTTCAAGCTGCATGCACATCCCCTCTCTGGCTGCCCCTCTTGCTTCTTCTCTGCTGCCAAGCCTCTCACACCACACGTGCGTCTCATTGCACGGAGCATGCTGCTTGCCCTTCTTCACAAGGACCTCAACTCACAAGCCTCATTTCCTCGAAGGGGAGTGACAATTGACCCAGAGCCTCCAGAGGAGCTGAAGTCTCTCCAGCCACCAAGGGAAGCAGCCGAATTGATGACAGCCTGCTGCATGGAGGGCTTCGATGGGAGAGTGCCATGCATCCCTGGCGGCGACTCTCTCTCACAGTGCTTTCCATGGGGAAACACTGTGTGTGCCAAGTGTCTCCTGTGTGCAGAAAATCTCTCCCCAGGGCCAGAGGTGCAGGGAACCGTCTTTGTACCCAGAGCAATGTTCTAGGCAGGCCTCCCATGCTGGGTGAGCCTCCACTTCCCCAACTGTCCAACTGCCTCAGGAACACACTTCTAGGGAGTGTGGGTCTGACAGGCAGGGCAGATCGAGTGAGGCTCATGGATTGCAGGCAAAAGCCACTGCGCTGACCATTCCCCCTGGAAGTCACAGCTGAAGGCTCTCTGCACCAGGCCCTAGCTGGAATGAGCCTGCAGCCTGGCCTCCAGTCCCAGGCTTGCCCTGGGCCCTGCTAGGATGGGACCCATCCCAGCCTCAGCACGGCCTCCCTAGGGCCTGTGCAGGCCTAGGCCACTGCCAGCCAGCAGGACCTCGATGGATTACCATTCATTCGAGGAGGCCCCAGGGTGTTGCCTGTGTGTCTCTTGCCCTGCTGGGACGCTGCAGGTCCAGAGGCTGTGTGTGCACGTGGCCACTGGGGCCTGAGCACAAAACAGTCATGACCCCACTTGCAAGCAGGATGCCTGCTGGCCCTTAGCTGCCTGAAACCTCCCCTTGCTGTCTGCGCTGTCTTCACTGCTGACAGGCCTGGGTGTGCACAGGCAAGTCTAGGCCAAGGAAACTGGGTGCTTGCATGCCGCTTGCTAGGAGGTCCTCCTAATGCATTCTGGTCTGGGGCACACACGCCCCTGGACCAGAAGCCTGCAAGGCAGCTGCAGCTTCACCATCCACAAAGTCCTGCAGCACTTGGCAGGGAGCCTTCTGCTATGCACAGCTTTCCCACTCCAAAGCCTTGCAGGAGTTCATGGATGCTCGGGCCTGCAGTGTTTTCCATCGGAGAGCTCTGGGTGCCCAAAACCTCCCCTGTGGCTTCCGAGCACCCTCCAACCCACATGCCCTTGGCACCCAGTCTGTTGCCGCAGGGTAGTCCTAAGCAAGACTCTCTAAGCTTTTGGAGCCAGCGTGCCTCCTGCTTGGAAAGCTCCTCAGGAACTCATTTGGAGCGAGGCTTCTGCTCCCATGCTTGTCGGCCAGCAGATGGTGCCAGCGCTCCACCAAAAACTCTCTGCTTTGCCTTCAGCCAGGGTTCGCCTAGCTGAGCTCTCCTTGCCTCAAGCAGAAACTCCAGTGTGCATCCAGCCTACAGAAAGCAGAGTGCCTTTGCCTGAGCACTGCTATGTTGTGGCAGGTCCCCGAAGGCCTCCTAGGGCCTTCTCTCCCCTGACACAGTCGTGCCATTCAGCCCACCTGGCGAGCAATGGTCCACCTTGACAGGGCACACGGTGCAGCCTGGGTGTAGTTTCATGGTTGGGAAAGGGCAGATCCGGAAGCTGGGTGCCCACATGTGAATGGGGCCTGATGGGCCGAGCTGTCATTCCCTGCTTGCGAAGCAGGAGCTCTTGGGCCTGCAAGCTGCATGCACATCCCCTCCCTGGCTGCCCTCTTGCTTCTCCTCTGCTGCCAAGCCTCTCTCCCCACACGTGGGTCTCATCGAAAGGAGCAGGATGCTTGCCATTCTTTGCAAGGAGCTCATCCCACAAGCCTCATTTCCTTGGAGGGGTCTGCGAAATGCTCCAGAGCCTCCAGAGGAGCTGCAGACTCTCCAAACAACAAGGGCAGCAGCCGAGTCTATGACAGCCTGCTGCATGGAGGGCTTCGATGGGAGAGTGCCATGCAACCCTGGCGGCGACTCTCTCTCACAGTGCTTTCCATGGGGAAACATTGTGTGTGCCAAGTGTCTCCTGTGTGCAGAAAATCTCTCCCCAGCACCAGAAGTGCAGGGAATCCTCTTTGGACACAGAGCAATGTTCTAGGAAGGCCTCCCATGGTGCGTGAGCCTCCACTTCCCCAACTGTCCAACTGCCTCAGGAACACATTTCTAGGGAGTGTGGGTCGCACAGGCAGGGCGGCTCGAGTGAGGAACGTGGATTGCAGGCAAAAGCCACTGCGCTGACCATTCCCCCTGGAAGTCGCAGCTGAAGGCTCTCTGCACCAGGCCCTAGCTGGAATGAGCCTGCAGCCTGGCCTCCAGTCCCAGGCTTGCCCTGGGCCCTGCTTGGTCAGGACCCATCCCAGCCTCAGCACGGCCACCCTAGGGCCTGTGCAGGCCTAGGCCACTGCCAGCCAGGAGGACCTCGTTGGAGCGCTGTTCATTCGAGAAGGACCCAGGGTGTTGCCTGTGTGTCTCTTGCACTGCTGGGACGCTGCAGGTCCAGAGGCTGTGTGTGCACGTGGCCACTGGGGCCTGAGCACAAAACAGTCATGGCCCCACTTTCAAGCAGGACGCCTGCCGGCCCATAGCCGCCTGCCACCCCCCCTTGCTGTCTGCGTTGTCTTCACTGCTGGCAGGCTTCTGTGTGCACAGGCCAGTCTATGCCAAGGAAACGAGGTGCTTGCTCGCCCCTTGCTAGGAGCTCCTCCTAACGCATTGTGGACCGGGGCACACACGCCCCTAGACCAGAAGCCTGCAAGGCAGCTGCAGCTTCGCAATCCACAAAGGCCTGCAGCACTTGGCAGAGAGCCTTCTGCTATGGATATCTTTCCCATCCAAAGCCTTGGAGGAGTTCATGGATGCTCGGCCCTGCAGCGTTTTCCATCGGAGAGCACTGGGTGCCCAAAACCTCCCCTGTGGTTTCTGAGAACCTTCCAAAACACATGACCTTGGTACCCACTCTGTTGCCGGAGGGTAGTCCTAAGCAGAACTCTCGAAGCTTTTGGAGCCAGCGTGCCTCCTGCTTGGAAAGCTCCTCAGGAACTCATTTGGAGAGAGGCTTCTCCTCCCATGCTTGTCGGCCAACAGATGGTGCCAGCGCTCCACCAAAAAACTCTCTGCTTTGCCTTCAGCCATGGATAGCCTAGCTGAACTCTCTCTGCCTCAAGTAGATACTGCAGGGTTCTTCCAGCCTACAGAAAGCAGAGTGCTTTTGCCTGAGCACTGCTATGCCATGGCAGCTCCCTGAAGGCCTCCTAGGGCCTTCTGTCCCCTAACACAGTCGTGCCATTCATCCCATGCGGGGAGCAAAGTTCACCCTTGGCAGGGCTCAGGGTGCAGCCTGTGTGTGGTTTCATGGCTGGGAAAGGGCAGATCCACAAGCTGGGGGCCCACTTGTGAATGGGACCTGGTGGGCAGAGCCGGCATTCCCTGGCTGGGATGCAGGAGATCTGGGGCCTTCAAGCTGCATGCACATCCCCTCTCTGGCTGCCCCTCTTGCTTCTTCTCTGCTGCCAAGCCTCTCACACCACACGTGCGTCTCATTGCACGGAGCATGCTGCTTGCCCTTCTTCACAAGGACCTCAACTCACAAGCCTCATTTCCTCGAAGGGGAGTGACAATTGACCCAGAGCCTCCAGAGGAGCTGAAGTCTCTCCAGCCACCAAGGGAAGCAGCCGAATTGATGACAGCCTGCTGCATGGAGGGCTTCGATGGGAGAGTGCCATGCATCCCTGGCGGCGACTCTCTCTCACAGTGCTTTCCATGGGGAAACACTGTGCGTGCCAAGTGTCTCCTGTGTGCAGAAAATCTCTCCCCAGGGCCAGAGGTGCAGGGAACCGTCTTTGTACCCAGAGCAATGTTCTAGGCAGGCCTCCCATGCTGGGTGAGCCTCCACTTCCCCAACTGTCCAACTGCCTCAGGAACACACTTCTAGGGAGTGTGGGTCTGACAGGCAGGGCAGATCGAGTGAGGCTCATGGATTGCAGGCAAAAGCCACTGCGCTGACCATTCCCCCTGGAAGTCACAGCTGAAGGCTCTCTGCACCAGGCCCTAGCTGGAATGAGCCTGCAGCCTGGCCTCCAGTCCCAGGCTTGCCCTGGGCCCTGCTAGGATGGGACCCATCCCAGCCTCAGCACGGCCTCCCTAGGGCCTGTGCAGGCCTAGGCCACTGCCAGCCAGCAGGACCTCGATGGATTACCATTCATTCGAGGAGGCCCCAGGGTGTTGCCTGTGTGTCTCTTGCCCTGCTGGGACGCTGCAGGTCCAGAGGCTGTGTGTGCACGTGGCCACTGGGGCCTGAGCACAAAACAGTCATGACCCCACTTGCAAGCAGGATGCCTGCTGGCCCTTAGCTGCCTGAAACCTCCCCTTGCTGTCTGCGCTGTCTTCACTGCTGACAGGCCTGGGTGTGCACAGGCAAGTCTAGGCCAAGGAAACTGGGTGCTTGCATGCCGCTTGCTAGGAGGTCCTCCTAATGCATTCTGGTCTGGGGCACACACGCCCCTGGACCAGAAGCCTGCAAGGCAGCTGCAGCTTCACCATCCACAAAGTCCTGCAGCACTTGGCAGGGAGCCTTCTGCTATGCACAGCTTTCCCACTCCAAAGCCTTGCAGGAGTTCATGGATGCTCGGGCCTGCAGTGTTTTCCATCGGAGAGCTCTGGGTGCCCAAAACCTCCCCTGTGGCTTCCGAGCACCCTCCAACCCACATGCCCTTGGCACCCAGTCTGTTGCCGCAGGGTAGTCCTAAGCAAGACTCTCTAAGCTTTTGGAGCCAGCGTGCCTCCTGCTTGGAAAGCTCCTCAGGAACTCATTTGGAGCGAGGCTTCTGCTCCCATGCTTGTCGGCCAGCAGATGGTGCCAGCGCTCCACCAAAAAACTCTCTGCTTTGCCTTCAGCCAGGGTTCGCCTAGCTGAGCTCTCCTTGCCTCAAGCAGAAACTCCAGTGTGCATCCAGCCTACAGAAAGCAGAGTGCCTTTGCCTGAGCACTGCTATGTTGTGGCAGGTCCCCGAAGGCCTCCTAGGGCCTTCTCTCCCCTGACACAGTCGTGCCATTCAGCCCACCTGGCGAGCAATGGTCCACCTTGACAGGGCACACGGTGCAGCCTGGGTGTAGTTTCATGGTTGGGAAAGGGCAGATCCGGAAGCTGGGTGCCCACATGTGAATGGGGCCTGATGGGCCGAGCTGTCATTCCCTGCTTGCGAAGCAGGAGCTCTTGGGCCTGCAAGCTGCATGCACATCCCCTCCCTGGCTGCCCTCTTGCTTCTCCTCTGCTGCCAAGCCTCTCTCCCCACACGTGGGTCTCATCGAAAGGAGCAGGATGCTTGCCATTCTTTGCAAGGAGCTCATCCCACAAGCCTCATTTCCTTGGAGGGGTCTGCGAAATGCTCCAGAGCCTCCAGAGGAGCTGCAGACTCTCCAAACAACAGGGGCAGCAGCCGAGTCTATGACAGCCTGCTGCATGGAGGGCTTCGATGGGAGAGTGCCATGCAACCCTGGCGGCGACTCTCTCTCACAGTGCTTTCCATGGGGAAACATTGTGTGTGCCAAGTGTCTCCTGTGTGCAGAAAATCTCTCCCCAGCACCAGAAGTGCAGGGAATCCTCTTTGGACACAGAGCAATGTTCTAGGAAGGCCTCCCATGGTGCGTGAGCCTCCACTTCCCCAACTGTCCAACTGCCTCAGGAACACATTTCTAGGGAGTGTGGGTCGCACAGGCAGGGCGGCTCGAGTGAGGAACGTGGATTGCAGGCAAAAGCCACTGCGCTGACCATTCCCCCTGGAAGTCGCAGCTGAAGGCTCTCTGCACCAGGCCCTAGCTGGAATGAGCCTGCAGCCTGGCCTCCAGTCCCAGGCTTGCCCTGGGCCCTGCTTGGTCAGGACCCATCCCAGCCTCAGCACGGCCACCCTAGGGCCTGTGCAGGCCTAGGCCACTGCCAGCCAGGAGGACCTCGTTGGAGCGCTGTTCATTCGAGAAGGACCCAGGGTGTTGCCTGTGTGTCTCTTGCACTGCTGGGACGCTGCAGGTCCAGAGGCTGTGTGTGCACGTGGCCACTGGGGCCTGAGCACAAAACAGTCATGGCCCCACTTTCAAGCAGGACGCCTGCCGGCCCATAGCCGCCTGCCACCCCCCCTTGCTGTCTGCGTTGTCTTCACTGCTGGCAGGCTTCTGTGTGCACAGGCCAGTCTATGCCAAGGAAACGAGGTGCTTGCTCGCCCCTTGCTAGGAGCTCCTCCTAACGCATTGTGGACCGGGGCACACACGCCCCTAGACCAGAAGCCTGCAAGGCAGCTGCAGCTTCGCAATCCACAAAGGCCTGCAGCACTTGGCAGAGAGCCTTCTGCTATGGATACCTTTCCCATCCAAAGCCTTGGAGGAGTTCATGGATGCTCGGCCCTGCAGCGTTTTCCATCGGAGAGCACTGGGTGCCCAAAACCTCCCCTGTGGTTTCTGAGAACCTTCCAAAACACATGACCTTGGTACCCACTCTGTTGCCGGAGGGTAGTCCTAAGCAGAACTCTCGAAGCTTTTGGAGCCAGCGTGCCTCCTGCTTGGAAAGCTCCTCAGGAACTCATTTGGAGAGAGGCTTCTCCTCCCATGCTTGTCGGCCAACAGATGGTGCCAGCGCTCCACCAAAAAACTCTCTGCTTTGCCTTCAGCCATGGATAGCCTAGCTGAACTCTCTCTGCCTCAAGTAGATACTGCAGGGTTCTTCCAGCCTACAGAAAGCAGAGTGCTTTTGCCTGAGCACTGCTATGCCATGGCAGCTCCCTGAAGGCCTCCTAGGGCCTTCTGTCCCCTAACACAGTCGTGCCATTCATCCCATGCGGGGAGCAAAGTTCACCCTTGGCAGGGCTCAGGGTGCAGCCTGTGTGTGGTTTCATGGCTGGGAAAGGGCAGATCCACAAGCTGGGGGCCCACTTGTGAATGGGACCTGGTGGGCAGAGCCGGCATTCCCTGGCTGGGATGCAGGAGATCTGGGGCCTTCAAGCTGCATGCACATCCCCTCTCTGGCTGCCCCTCTTGCTTCTTCTCTGCTGCCAAGCCTCTCACACCACACGTGCGTCTCATTGCACGGAGCATGCTGCTTGCCCTTCTTCACAAGGACCTCAACTCACAAGCCTCATTTCCTCGAAGGGGAGTGACAATTGACCCAGAGCCTCCAGAGGAGCTGAAGTCTCTCCAGCCACCAAGGGAAGCAGCCGAATTGATGACAGCCTGCTGCATGGAGGGCTTCGATGGGAGAGTGCCATGCATCCCTGGCGGCGACTCTCTCTCACAGTGCTTTCCATGGGGAAACACTGTGCGTGCCAAGTGTCTCCTGTGTGCAGAAAATCTCTCCCCAGGGCCAGAGGTGCAGGGAACCGTCTTTGTACCCAGAGCAATGTTCTAGGCAGGCCTCCCATGCTGGGTGAGCCTCCACTTCCCCAACTGTCCAACTGCCTCAGGAACACACTTCTAGGGAGTGTGGGTCTGACAGGCAGGGCAGATCGAGTGAGGCTCATGGATTGCAGGCAAAAGCCACTGCGCTGACCATTCCCCCTGGAAGTCACAGCTGAAGGCTCTCTGCACCAGGCCCTAGCTGGAATGAGCCTGCAGCCTGGCCTCCAGTCCCAGGCTTGCCCTGGGCCCTGCTAGGATGGGACCCATCCCAGCCTCAGCACGGCCTCCCTAGGGCCTGTGCAGGCCTAGGCCACTGCCAGCCAGCAGGACCTCGATGGATTACCATTCATTCGAGGAGGCCCCAGGGTGTTGCCTGTGTGTCTCTTGCCCTGCTGGGACGCTGCAGGTCCAGAGGCTGTGTGTGCACGTGGCCACTGGGGCCTGAGCACAAAACAGTCATGACCCCACTTGCAAGCAGGATGCCTGCTGGCCCTTAGCTGCCTGAAACCTCCCCTTGCTGTCTGCGCTGTCTTCACTGCTGACAGGCCTGGGTGTGCACAGGCAAGTCTAGGCCAAGGAAACTGGGTGCTTGCATGCCGCTTGCTAGGAGGTCCTCCTAATGCATTCTGGTCTGGGGCACACACGCCCCTGGACCAGAAGCCTGCAAGGCAGCTGCAGCTTCACCATCCACAAAGTCCTGCAGCACTTGGCAGGGAGCCTTCTGCTATGCACAGCTTTCCCACTCCAAAGCCTTGCAGGAGTTCATGGATGCTCGGGCCTGCAGTGTTTTCCATCGGAGAGCTCTGGGTGCCCAAAACCTCCCCTGTGGCTTCCGAGCACCCTCCAACCCACATGCCCTTGGCACCCAGTCTGTTGCCGCAGGGTAGTCCTAAGCAAGACTCTCTAAGCTTTTGGAGCCAGCGTGCCTCCTGCTTGGAAAGCTCCTCAGGAACTCATTTGGAGCGAGGCTTCTGCTCCCATGCTTGTCGGCCAGCAGATGGTGCCAGCGCTCCACCAAAAAACTCTCTGCTTTGCCTTCAGCCAGGGTTCGCCTAGCTGAGCTCTCCTTGCCTCAAGCAGAAACTCCAGTGTGCATCCAGCCTACAGAAAGCAGAGTGCCTTTGCCTGAGCACTGCTATGTTGTGGCAGGTCCCCGAAGGCCTCCTAGGGCCTTCTCTCCCCTGACACAGTCGTGCCATTCAGCCCACCTGGCGAGCAATGGTCCACCTTGACAGGGCACACGGTGCAGCCTGGGTGTAGTTTCATGGTTGGGAAAGGGCAGATCCGGAAGCTGGGTGCCCACATGTGAATGGGGCCTGATGGGCCGAGCTGTCATTCCCTGCTTGCGAAGCAGGAGCTCTGGGGCCTGCAAGCTGCGTGCACATCCCCTCCCTGGCTGCCCTCTTGCTTCTCCTCTGCTGCCAAGCCTCTCTCCCCACACGTGGGTCTCATCGAAAGGAGCAGGATGCTTGCCATTCTTTGCAAGGAGCTCATCCCACAAGCCTCATTTCCTTGGAGGGGTCTGCGAAATGCTCCAGAGCCTCCAGAGGAGCTGCAGACTCTCCAAACAACAGGGGCAGCAGCCGAGTCTATGACAGCCTGCTGCATGGAGGGCTTCGATGGGAGAGTGCCATGCAACCCTGGCGGCGACTCTCTCTCACAGTGCTTTCCATGGGGAAACATTGTGTGTGCCAAGTGTCTCCTGTGTGCAGAAAATCTCTCCCCAGCACCAGAAGTGCAGGGAATCCTCTTTGGACACAGAGCAATGTTCTAGGAAGGCCTCCCATGGTGCGTGAGCCTCCACTTCCCCAACTGTCCAACTGCCTCAGGAACACATTTCTAGGGAGTGTGGGTCGCACAGGCAGGGCGGCTCGAGTGAGGAACGTGGATTGCAGGCAAAAGCCACTGCGCTGACCATTCCCCCTGGAAGTCGCAGCTGAAGGCTCTCTGCACCAGGCCCTAGCTGGAATGAGCCTGCAGCCTGGCCTCCAGTCCCAGGCTTGCCCTGGGCCCTGCTTGGTCAGGACCCATCCCAGCCTCAGCACGGCCACCCTAGGGCCTGTGCAGGCCTAGGCCACTGCCAGCCAGGAGGACCTCGTTGGAGCGCTGTTCATTCGAGAAGGACCCAGGGTGTTGCCTGTGTGTCTCTTGCACTGCTGGGACGCTGCAGGTCCAGAGGCTGTGTGTGCACGTGGCCACTGGGGCCTGAGCACAAAACAGTCATGGCCCCACTTTCAAGCAGGACGCCTGCCGGCCCATAGCCGCCTGCCACCCCCCCTTGCTGTCTGCGTTGTCTTCACTGCTGGCAGGCTTCTGTGTGCACAGGCCAGTCTATGCCAAGGAAACGAGGTGCTTGCTCGCCCCTTGCTAGGAGCTCCTCCTAACGCATTGTGGACCGGGGCACACACGCCCCTAGACCAGAAGCCTGCAAGGCAGCTGCAGCTTCGCAATCCACAAAGGCCTGCAGCACTTGGCAGAGAGCCTTCTGCTATGGATATCTTTCCCATCCAAAGCCTTGGAGGAGTTCATGGATGCTCGGCCCTGCAGCGTTTTCCATCGGAGAGCACTGGGTGCCCAAAACCTCCCCTGTGGTTTCTGAGAACCTTCCAAAACACATGACCTTGGTACCCACTCTGTTGCCGGAGGGTAGTCCTAAGCAGAACTCTCGAAGCTTTTGGAGCCAGCGTGCCTCCTGCTTGGAAAGCTCCTCAGGAACTCATTTGGAGAGAGGCTTCTCCTCCCATGCTTGTCGGCCAACAGATGGTGCCAGCGCTCCACCAAAAAACTCTCTGCATTGCCTTCAGCCATGGATAGCCTAGCTGAACTCTCTCTGCCTCAAGTAGATACTGCAGGGTTCTTCCAGCCTACAGAAAGCAGAGTGCTTTTGCCTGAGCACTGCTATGCCATGGCAGCTCCCTGAAGGCCTCCTAGGGCCTTCTGTCCCCTAACACAGTCGTGCCATTCATCCCATGCGGGGAGCAAAGTTCACCCTTGGCAGGGCTCAGGGTGCAGCCTGTGTGTGGTTTCATGGCTGGGAAAGGGCAGATCCACAAGCTGGGGGCCCACTTGTGAATGGGACCTGGTGGGCAGAGCCGGCATTCCCTGGCTGGGATGCAGGAGATCTGGGGCCTTCAAGCTGCATGCACATCCCCTCTCTGGCTGCCCCTCTTGCTTCTTCTCTGCTGCCAAGCCTCTCACACCACACGTGCGTCTCATTGCACGGAGCATGCTGCTTGCCCTTCTTCACAAGGACCTCAACTCACAAGCCTCATTTCCTCGAAGGGGAGTGACAATTGACCCAGAGCCTCCAGAGGAGCTGAAGTCTCTCCAGCCACCAAGGGAAGCTGCCGAATTGATGACAGCCTGCTGCATGGAGGGCTTCGATGGGAGAGTGCCATGCATCCCTGGTGGCGACTCTCTCTCACAGTGCTTTCCATGGGGAAACACTGTGCGTGCCAAGTGTCTCCTGTGTGCAGAAAATCTCTCCCCAGGGCCAGAGGTGCAGGGAACCGTCTTTGTACCCAGAGCAATGTTCTAGGCAGGCCTCCCATGCTGGGTGAGCCTCCACTTCCCCAACTGTCCAACTGCCTCAGGAACACACTTCTAGGGAGTGTGGGTCTGACAGGCAGGGCAGATCGAGTGAGGCTCATGGATTGCAGGCAAAAGCCACTGCGCTGACCATTCCCCCTGGAAGTCGCAGCTGAAGGCTCTCTGCACCAGGCCCTAGCTGGAATGAGCCTGCAGCCTGGCCTCCAGTCCCAGGCTTGCCCTGGGCCCTGCTAGGATGGGAGCCATCCCAGCCTCAGCACGGCCTCCCTAGGGCCTGTGCAGGCCTAGGCCACTGCCAGCCAGCAGGACCTCGATGGATTACCATTCATTCGAGGAGGCCCCAGGGTGTTGCCTGTGTGTCTCTTGCCCTGCTGGGACGCTGCAGGTCCAGAGGCTGTGTGTGCACGTGGCCACTGGGGCCTGAGCACAAAACAGTCATGACCCCACTTGCAAGCAGGATGCCTGCTGGCCCTTAGCTGCCTGAAACCTCCCCTTGCTGTCTGCGCTGTCTTCACTGCTGACAGGCCTGGGTGTGCACAGGCAAGTCTAGGCCAAGGAAACTGGGTGCTTGCATGCCGCTTGCTAGGAGGTCCTCCTAATGCATTCTGGTCTGGGGCACACACGCCCCTGGACCAGAAGCCTGCAAGGCAGCTGCAGCTTCACCATCCACAAAGTCCTGCAGCACTTGGCAGGGAGCCTTCTGCTATGCACAGCTTTCCCACTGCAAAGCCTTGCAGGAGTTCATGGATGCTCGGGCCTGCAGTGTTTTCCATCGGAGAGCTCTGGGTGCCCAAAACCTCCCCTGTGGCTTCCGAGCACCCTCCAACCCACATGCCCTTGGCACCCAGTCTGTTGCCGGAGGGTAGTCCTAAGCAAGACTCTCTAAGCTTTTGGAGCCAGCGTGCCTCCTGCTTGGAAAGCTCCTCAGGAACTCATTTGGAGCGAGGCTTCTGCTCCCATGCTTGTCGGCCAGCAGATGGTGCCAGCGCTCCACCAAAAAACTCTCTGCTTTGCCTTCAACCAGGGTTCGCCTAGCTGAGCTCTCCTTGCCTCAAGCAGAAACTCCAGTGTGCATCCAGCCTACAGAAAGCAGAGTGCCTTTGCCTGAGCACTGCTATGTTGTGGCAGGTCCCCGAAGGCCTCCTAGGGCCTTCTCTCCCCTGACACAGTCGTGCCATTCAGCCCACCTGGCGAGCAATGGTCCACCTTGACAGGGCACACGGTGCAGCCTGGGTGTAGTTTCATGGTTGGGAAAGGGCAGATCCGGAAGCTGGGTGCCCACATGTGAATGGGGCCTGATGGGCCGAGCTGTCATTCCCTGCTTGCGAAGCAGGAGCTCTGGGGCCTGCAAGCTGCGTGCACATCCCCTCCCTGGCTGCCCTCTTGCTTCTCCTCTGCTGCCAAGCCTCTCTCCCCACACGTGGGTCTCATCGAAAGGAGCAGGATGCTTGCCATTCTTTGCAAGGAGCTCATCCCACAAGCCTCATTTCCTTGGAGGGGTCTGCGAAATGCTCCAGAGCCTCCAGAGGAGCTGCAGACTCTCCAAACAACAAGGGCAGCAGCCGAGTCTATGACAGCCTGCTGCATGGAGGGCTTCGATGGGAGAGTGCCATGCAACCCTGGCGGCGACTCTCTCTCACAGTGCTTTCCATGGGGAAACATTGTGTGTGCCAAGTGTCTCCTGTGTGCAGAAAATCTCTCCCCAGCACCAGAAGTGCAGGGAATCCTCTTTGGACACAGAGCAATGTTCTAGGAAGGCCTCCCATGGTGCGTGAGCCTCCACTTCCCCAACTGTCCAACTGCCTCAGGAACACATTTCTAGGGAGTGTGGGTCGCACAGGTAGGGCGGCTCGAGTGAGGAACGTGGATTGCAGGCAAAGGCCACTGCGCTGACCATTCCCCCTGGAAGTCACAGCTGAAGGCTCTCTGCACCAGGCCCTAGCTGGAATGAGCCTGCAGCCTGGCCTCCAGTCCCAGGCTTGCCCTGGGCCCTGCTTGGTCAGGACCCATCCCAGCCTCAGCACGGCCACCCTAGGGCCTGTGCAGGCCTAGGCCACTGCCAGCCAGGAGGACCTCGTTGGAGCGCTGTTCATTCGAGAAGGACCCAGGGTGTTGCCTGTGTGTCTCTTGCACTGCTGGGACGCTGCAGGTCCAGAGGCTGTGTGTGCACGTGGCCACTGGGGCCTGAGCACAAAACAGTCATGGCCCCACTTTCAAGCAGGACGCCTGCCGGCCCATAGCCGCCTGCCACCCCCCCTTGCTGTCTGCGTTGTCTTCACTGCTGGCAGGCTTCTGTGTGCACAGGCCAGTCTATGCCAAGGAAACGAGGTGCTTGCTCGCCCCTTGCTAGGAGCTCCTCCTAACGCATTGTGGACCGGGGCACACACGCCCCTAGACCAGAAGCCTGCAAGGCAGCTGCAGCTTCGCAATCCACAAAGGCCTGCAGCACTTGGCAGAGAGCCTTCTGCTATGGATATTTTTCCCATCCAAAGCCTTGGAGGAGTTCATGGATGCTCGGCCCTGCAGCGTTTTCCATCGGAGAGCGCTGGGTGCCCAAAGCCTCCCCTGTGGTTTCTGAGAACCTTCCAAAACACATGACCTTGGTACCCACTCTGTTGCCGGAGGGTAGTCCTAAGCAGAACTCTCGAAGCTTTTGGAGCCAGCGTGCCTCCTGCTTGGAAAGCTCCTCAGGAACTCATTTGGAGAGAGGCTTCTCCTCCCATGCTTGTCGGCCAACAGATGGTGCCAGCGCTCCACCAAAAAACTCTCTGCTTTGCCTTCAGCCATGGATAGCCTAGCTGAACTCTCTCTGCCTCAAGTAGATACTGCAGGGTTCTTCCAGCCTACAGAAAGCAGAGTGCTTTTGCCTGAGCACTGCTATGCCATGGCAGCTCCCTGAAGGCCTCCTAGGGCCTTCTGTCCCCTAACACAGTCGTGCCATTCATCCCATGCGGGGAGCAAAGTTCACCCTTGGCAGGGCTCAGGGTGCAGCCTGTGTGTGGTTTCATGGCTGGGAAAGGGCAGATCCACAAGCTGGGGGCCCACTTGTGAATGGGACCTGGTGGGCAGAGCCGGCATTCCCTGGCTGGGATGCAGGAGATCTGGGGCCTTCAAGCTGCATGCACATCCCCTCTCTGGCTGCCCCTCTTGCTTCTTCTCTGCTGCCAAGCCTCTCACACCACACGTGCGTCTCATTGCACGGAGCATGCTGCTTGCCCTTCTTCACAAGGACCTCAACTCACAAGCCTCATTTCCTCGAAGGGGAGTGACAATTGACCCAGAGCCTCCAGAGGAGCTGAAGTCTCTCCAGCCACCAAGGGAAGCAGCCGAATTGATGACAGCCTGCTGCATGGAGGGCTTCGATGGGAGAGTGCCATGCATCCCTGGCGGCGACTCTCTCTCACAGTGCTTTCCATGGGGAAACCCTGTGTGTGCCAAGTGTCTCCTGTGTGCAGAAAATCTCTCCACAGGGCCAGAGGTGCAGGGAACCGTCTTTGTACCCAGAGCAATGTTCTAGGCAGGCCTCCCATGCTGGGTGAGCCTCCACTTCCCCAACTGTCCAACTGCCTCAGGAACACACTTCTAGGGAGTGTGGGTCTGACAGGCAGGGCAGATCGAGTGAGGCTCATGGATTGCAGGCAAAAGCCACTGCGCTGACCATTCCCCCTGGAAGTCGCAGCTGAAGGCTCTCTGCACCAGGCCCTAGCTGGAATGAGCCTGCAGCCTGGCCTCCAGTCCCAGGCTTGCCCTGGGCCCTGCTAGGATGAGACCCATCCCAGCCTCAGCACAGCCTCCCTAGGGCCTGTGCAGTCCTAGGCCACTGCCAGCCAGCAGGACCTCGATGGATTACCATTCATTCGAGGAGGCCCCAGGGTGTTGCCTGTGTGTCTCTTGCCCTGCTGGGACGCTGCAGGTCCAGAGGCTGTGTGTGCACGTGGCCACTGGGGCCTGAACACAAAACAGTCATGACCCCACTTGCAAGCAGGATGCCTGCTGGCCCTTAGCTGCCTGAAACCTCCGCTTGCTGTCTGCGCTGTCTTCACTGCTGACAGGCCTGGGTGTGCACAGGCAAGTCTAGGCCAAGGAAACTGGGTGCTTGCATGCCGCTTGCTAGGAGGTCCTCCTAATGCATTCTGGTCTGGGGCACACACGCCCCTGGACCAGAAGCCTGCAAGGCAGCTGCAGCTTCACCATCCACAAAGTCCTGCAGCACTTGGCAGGGAGCCTTCTGCTATGCACAGCTTTCCCACTCCAAAGCCTTGCAGGAGTTCATGGATGCTCGGGCCTGCAGTGTTTTCCATCGGAGAGCTCTGGGTGCCCAAAACCTCCCCTGTGGCTTCCGAGCACCCTCCAACCCACATGCCCTTGGCACCCAGTCTGTTGCCGGAGGGTAGTCCTAAGCAAGACTCTCTAAGCTTTTGGAGCCAGCGTGCCTCCTGCTTGGAAAGCTCCTCAGGAACTCATTTGGAGCGAGGCTTCTGCTCCCATGCTTGTCGGCCAGCAGATGGTGCCAGCGCTCCACCAAAAAACTCTCTGCTTTGCCTTCAGCCAGGGTTCGCCTAGCTGAGCTCTCCTTGCCTCAAGCAGAAACTCCAGTGTGCATCCAGCCTACAGAAAGCAGAGTGCCTTTGCCTGAGCACTGCTATGTTGTGGCAGGTCCCCGAAGGCCTCCTAGGGCCTTCTCTCCCCTGACACAGTCGTGCCATTCAGCCCACCTGGCGAGCAATGGTCCACCTTGACAGGGCACACGGTGCAGCCTGGGTGTAGTTTCATGGTTGGGAAAGGGCAGATCCGGAAGCTGGGTGCCCACATGTGAATGGGGCCTGATGGGCCGAGCTGTCATTCCCTGCTTGTGAAGCAGGAGCTCTTGGGCCTGCAAGCTGCATGCACATCCCCTCCCTGGCTGCCCTCTTGCTTCTCCTCTGCTGCCAAGCCTCTCTCCCCACACGTGTGTCTCATCGAAAGGAGCAGGATGCTTGCCATTCTTTGCAAGGAGCTCATCCCACAAGCCTCATTTCCTTGGAGGGGTCTGCGAAATGCTCCAGAGCCTCCAGAGGAGCTGCAGACTCTCCAAACAACAAGGGCAGCAGCCGAGTCTATGACAGCCTGCTGCATGGAGGGCTTCGATGGGAGAGTGCCATGCAACCCTGGCGGCGACTCTCTCTCACAGTGCTTTCCATGGGGAAACATTGTGTGTGCCAAGTGTCTCCTGTGTGCAGAAAATCTCTCCCCAGCACCAGAAGTGCAGGGAATCCTCTTTGGACACAGAGCAATGTTCTAGGAAGGCCTCCCATGGTGCGTGAGCCTCCACTTCCCCAACTGTCCAACTGCCTCAGGAACACATTTCTAGGGAGTGTGGGTCGCACAGGCAGGGCGGCTCGAGTGAGGAACGTGGATTGCAGGCAAAAGCCACTGCGCTGACCATTCCCCCTGGAAGTCGCAGCTGAAGGCTCTCTGCACCATGCCCTAGCTGGAATGAGCCTGCAGCCTGGCCTCCAGTCCCAGGCTTGCCCTGGGCCCTGCTTGGTCAGGACCCATCCCAGCCTCAGCACGGCCACCCTAGGGCCTGTGCAGGCCTAGGCCACTGCCAGCCAGGAGGACCTCGTTGGAGCGCTGTTCATTCGAGAAGGACCCAGGGTGTTGCCTGTGTGTCTCTTGCACTGCTGGGACGCTGCAGGTCCAGAGGCTGTGTGTGCACGTGGCCACTGGGGCCTGAGCACAAAACAGTCATGGCCCCACTTTCAAGCGGGACGCCTGCCAGCCCATAGCCGCCTGCCACACCCCCTTGCTGTCTGCGTTGTCTTCACTGCTGGCAGGCTTCTGTGTACACAGGCCAGTCTATGCCAAGGAAACGAGGTGCTTGCTCGCCCCTTGCTAGGAGCTCCTCCTAACGCATTGTGGACCGGGGCACTCACGCCCCTAGACCAGAAGCCTGCATGGCAGCTGCAGCTTCTCAATCCACAAAGGCCTGCAGCACTTGGCAGAGAGCCTTCTGCTATGGATACCTTTCCCATTCAAAGCCTTGGAGGAGTTCATGGATGCTCGGCCCTGCAGCGTTTTCCATCGGAGAGCACTGGGTGCCCAAAGCCTCCCCTGTGGTTTCTGAGAACCTTCCAAAACACATGACCTTGGTACCCACTCTGTTGCCGGAGGGTAGTCCTAAGCAGAACTCTCGAAGCTTTTGGAGCCAGCGTGCCTCCTGCTTGGAAAGCTCCTCAGGAACTCATTTGGAGAGAGGCTTCTCCTCCCATGCTTGTCGGCCAACAGATGGTGCCAGCGCTCCACCAAAAAACTCTCTGCTTTGCCTTCAGCCATGGATAGCCTAGCTGAACTCTCTCTGCCTCAAGTAGATACTGCAGGGTTCTTCCAGCCTACAGAAAGCAGAGTGCTTTTGCCTGAGCACTGCTATGCCATGGCAGCTCCCTGAAGGCCTCCTAGGGCCTTCTGTCCCCTAACACAGTCGTGCCATTCATCCCATGCGGGGAGCAAAGTTCACCCTTGGCAGGGCTCAGGGTGCAGCCTGTGTGTGGTTTCATGGCTGGGAAAGGGCAGATCCACAAGCTGGGGGCCCACTTGTGAATGGGACCTGGTGGGCAGAGCCGGCATTCCCTGGCTGGGATGCAGGAGATCTGGGGCCTTCAAGCTGCATGCACATCCCCTCTCTGGCTGCCCCTCTTGCTTCTTCTCTGCTGCCAAGCCTCTCACACCACACGTGCGTCTCATTGCATGGAGCATGCTGCTTGCCCTTCTTCACAAGGACCTCAACTCACAAGCCTCATTTCCTCGAAGGGGAGTGACAATTGACCCAGAGCCTCCAGAGGAGCTGAAGTCTCTCCAGCCACCAAGGGAAGCAGCCGAATTGATGACAGCCTGCTGCATGGAGGGCTTCGATGGGAGAGTGCCATGCATCCCTGGCGGCGACTCTCTCTCACAGTGCTTTCCATGGGGAAACCCTGTGCGTGCCAAGTGTCTCCTGTGTGCAGAAAATCTCTCCCCAGGGCCAGAGGTGCAGGGAACCGTCTTTGTACCCAGAGCAATGTTCTAGGCAGGCCTCCCATGCTGGGTGAGCCTCCACTTCCCCAACTGTCCAACTGCCTCAGGAACACACTTCTAGGGAGTGTGGGTCTGACAGGCAGGGCAGATCGAGTGAGGCTCATGGATTGCAGGCAAAAGCCACTGCGCTGACCATTCCCCCTGGAAGTCACAGCTGAAGGCTCTCTGCACCAGGCCCTAGCTGGAATGAGCCTGCAGCCTGGCCTCCAGTCCCAGGCTTGCCCTGGGCCCTGCTAGGATGGGACCCATCCCAGCCTCAGCACAGCCTCCCTAGGGCCTGTGCAGTCCTAGGCCACTGCCAGCCAGCAGGACCTCGATGGATTACCATTCATTCGAGGAGGCCCCAGGGTGTTGCCTGTGTGTCTCTTGCCCTGCTGGGACGCTGCAGGTCCAGAGGCTGTGTGTGCACGTGGCCACTGGGGCCTGAGCACAAAACAGTCATGACCCCACTTGCAAGCAGGATGCCTGCTGGCCCTTAGCTGCCTGAAACCTCCGCTTGCTGTCTGCGCTGTCTTCACTGCTGACAGGCCTGGGTGTGCACAGGCAAGTCTAGGCCAAGGAAACTGGGTGCTTGCATGCCACTTGCTAGGAGGTCCTCCTAATGCATTCTGGTCTGGGGCACACACGGCCCTGGACCAGAAGCCTGCAAGGCAGCTGCAGCTTCACCATCCACAAAGTCCTGCAGCACTTGGCAGGGAGCCTTCTGCTATGCACAGCTTTCCCACTCCAAAGCCTTGCAGGAGTTCATGGATGCTCGGGCCTGCAGTGTTTTCCATCGGAGAGCTCTGGGTGCCCAAAACCTCCCCTGTGGCTTCCGAGCACCCTCCAACCCACATGCCCTTGGCACCCAGTCTGTTGCCGGAGGGTAGTCCTAAGCAAGACTCTCTAAGCTTTTGGAGCCAGCGTGCCTCCTGCTTGGAAAGCTCCTCAGGAACTCATTTGGAGCGAGGCTTCTGCTCCCATGCTTGTCGGCCAGCAGATGGTGCCAGCGCTCCACCAAAAAACTCTCTGCTTTGCCTTCAGCCAGGGTTCGCCTAGCTGAGCTCTCCTTGCCTCAAGCAGAAACTCCAGTGTGCATCCAGCCTACAGAAAGCAGAGTGCCTTTGCCTGAGCACTGCTATGTTGTGGCAGGTCCCCGAAGGCCTCCTAGGGCCTTCTCTCCCCTGACACAGTCGTGCCATTCAGCCCACCTGGCGAGCAATGGTCCACCTTGACAGGGCACACGGTGCAGCCTGGGTGTAGTTTCATGGTTGGGAAAGGGCAGATCCGGAAGCTGGGTGCCCACATGTGAATGGGGCCTGATGGGCCGAGCTGTCATTCCCTGCTTGCGAAGCAGGAGCTCTGGGGCCTGCAAGCTGCATGCACATCCCCTCCCTGGCTGCCCTCTTGCTTCTCCTCTGCTGCCAAGCCTCTCTCCCCACACGTGGGTCTCATCGAAAGGAGCAGGATGCTTGCCATTCTTTGCAAGGAGCTCATCCCACAAGCCTCATTTCCTTGGAGGGGTCTGCGAAATGCTCCAGAGCCTCCAGAGGAGCTGCAGACTCTCCAAACAACAAGGGCAGCAGCCGAGTCTATGACAGCCTGCTGCATGGAGGGCTTCGATGGGAGAGTGCCATGCAACCCTGGCGGCGACTCTCTCTCACAGTGCTTTCCATGGGGAAACATTGTGTGTGCCAAGTGTCTCCTGTGTGCAGAAAATCTCTCCCCAGCACCAGAAGTGCAGGGAATCCTCTTTGGACACAGAGCAATGTTCTAGGAAGGCCTCCCATGGTGCGTGAGCCTCCACTTCCCCAACTGTCCAACTGCCTCAGGAACACATTTCTAGGGAGTGTGGGTCGCACAGGCAGGGCGGCTCGAGTGAGGAACGTGGATTGCAGGCAAAAGCCACTGCGCTGACCATTCCCCCTGGAAGTCGCAGCTGAAGGCTCTCTGCACCATGCCCTAGCTGGAATGAGCCTGCAGCCTGGCCTCCAGTCCCAGGCTTGCCCTGGGCCCTGCTTGGCCAGGACCCATCCCAGCCTCAGCACGGCCACCCTAAGGCCTGTGCAGGCCTAGGCCACTGCCAGCCAGGAGGACCTCGTTGGAGCGCTGTTCATTCGAGAAGGACCCAGGGTGTTGCCTGTGTGTCTCTTGCACTGCTGGGACGCTGCAGGTCCAGAGGCTGTGTGTGCACGTGGCCACTGGGGCCTGAGCACAAAACAGTCATGGCCCCACTTTCAAGCAGGACGCCTGCCAGCCCATAGCCGCCTGCCACACCCCCTTGCTGTCTGCGTTGTCTTCACTGCTGGCAGGCTTCTGTGTACACAGGCCAGTCTATGCCAAGGAAACGAGGTGCTTGCTCGCCCCTTGCTAGGAGCTCCTCCTAACGCATTGTGGACCGGGGCACTCACGCCCCTAGACCAGAAGCCTGCAAGGCAGCTGCAGCTTCTCAATCCACAAAGGCCTGCAGCACTTGGCAGAGAGCCTTCTGCTATGGATACCTTTCCCATCCAAAGCCTTGGAGGAGTTCATGGATGCTCGGCCCTGCAGCGTTTTCCATCGGAGAGCACTGGGTGCCCAAAGCCTCCCCTGTGGTTTCTGAGAACCTTCCAAAACACATGACCTTGGTACCCACTCTGTTGCCGGAGGGTAGTCCTAAGCAGAACTCTCGAAGCTTTTGGAGCCAGCGTGCCTCCTGCTTGGAAAGCTCCTCAGGAACTCATTTGGAGAGAGGCTTCTCCTCCCATGCTTGTCGGCCAACAGATGGTGCCAGCGCTCCACCAAAAAACTCTCTGCTTTGCCTTCAGCCATGGATAGCCTAGCTGAACTCTCTCTGCCTCAAGTAGATACTGCAGGGTTCTTCCAGCCTACAGAAAGCAGAGTGCTTTTGCCTGAGCACTGCTATGCCATGGCAGCTCCCTGAAGGCCTCCTAGGGCCTTCTGTCCCCTAACACAGTCGTGCCATTCATCCCATGCGGGGAGCAAAGTTCACCCTTGGCAGGGCTCAGGGTGCAGCCTGTGTGTGGTTTCATGGCTGGGAAAGGGCAGATCCACAAGCTGGGGGCCCACTTGTGAATGGGACCTGGTGGGCAGAGCCGGCATTCCCTGGCTGGGATGCAGGAGATCTGGGGCCTTCAAGCTGCATGCACATCCCCTCTCTGGCTGCCCCTCTTGCTTCTTCTCTGCTGCCAAGCCTCTCACACCACACGTGCGTCTCATTGCACGGAGCATGCTGCTTGCCCTTCTTCACAAGGACCTCAACTCACAAGCCTCATTTCCTCGAAGGGGAGTGACAATTGACCCAGAGCCTCCAGAGGAGCTGAAGTCTCTCCAGCCACCAAGGGAAGCAGCCGAATTGATGACAGCCTGCTGCATGGAGGGCTTCGATGGGAGAGTGCCATGCATCCCTGGCGGCGACTCTCTCTCACAGTGCTTTCCATGGGGAAACCCTGTGTGTGCCAAGTGTCTCCTGTGTGCAGAAAATCTCTCCCCAGGGCCAGAGGTGCAGGGAACCGTCTTTGTACCCAGAGCAATGTTCTAGGCAGGCCTCCCATGCTGGGTGAGCCTCCACTTCCCCAACTGTCCAACTGCCTCAGGAACACACTTCTAGGGAGTGTGGGTCTGACAGGCAGGGCAGATCGAGTGAGGCTCATGGATTGCAGGCAAAAGCCACTGCGCTGACCATTCCCCCGGGAAGTCACAGCTGAAGGCTCTCTGCACCAGGCCCTAGCTGGAATGAGCCTGCAGCCTGGCCTCCAGTCCCAGGCTTGCCCTGGGCCCTGCTAGGATGGGACCCATCCCAGCCTCAGCACA